>NC_088422.1:83278116-83578116 GCF_034236695.1 Oncorhynchus nerka
AGCCATGAAGTGCTTTGAAAAGCTGGTCATGGCTCACATCAACAGCATTCTTCCGGATACCCTAAACCCACTCCAATTCCCATACCGCCCCAACAGATCCACAGATGACGCAATCTCAATCGCACTCCACACTGCCCTTTCCCACCTGGACAAAAGGAACACCTATGTGAGAATGCTGTTCATTGACTATAGCTCAGCGTTCAACACAATAGTGCCCACGAAGCTCATCACTAAGCTAAGTACCCTGGGACTAAACACCTCCCTCTGCATCTGGATCCTGGACTTCCTGACGGACCGCCACCAGGTGGTAAGGGTAGGCAACAACATGTCTGCCACACTGATCCTCAACACTGGGGCCCCTCAGGAGTGTATACTTAGTCCCCTCCTGTACTCCCCGTTCACCCACAACTGCGTGGCCAAACACGACTCCAACACCATCATTAAGTTTGCTGACAACACAACAGTGGTAGGCCTGATCACCGACAACGATGAGACGGCCTATAGGGAGGAGGTCAGACCTGGCAGTGTGGTGCCAGGACAACAACCTCTCCCTCAATGTGAGCAAGACACAGGAGATGATCGTGGACTACAAGAAAAGGTGGGCCGAACAGGCCCCATTAACGGGGCTGTAGTAGAGTCGGTAGAAAGTTTGAAGTTTTCCATCCCCAACAAACTGTCCTGATCCAAACACACCAAGGCAGTCGTGAAACGGGTACGACAAAACCTTTTCCCCTGCCAGGAGACTGAAAAGATTTTGCATGGGTCCCCAGATCCTCACAAGGTTCTACAGCTGCACCATCAAGAGCATCCTGTATGGTTGCATCCCCGTATGGCAACTGCTCGGCATCTGATCTCAAGGCGCTACAGAGGGTAGTGCGTACGGCCCAGTACATCACTGGGGCCAAGCTTCCTGCAATCCAGGACCGATATCAAATCAAATCCAATTGTATTAGTCACATGCGCCAAATACAACAGGTGTAGACAGTGAAATGCTCACTTACGAGCCCCTAACCGACAATGCAGTTTAAAAAATACAGATAAGAAGAAGAGATAAAAGTAACAAGTAACTAAAGAGGAACAGTAATATGTATAATATATACAGGGGGGAGCCGGTACAGAGTCAATGTGGAGACTATATACAGGGGGGAGCCGGTACAGAGTCAATGTGGAGACTATATACAGGGGGAGCCGGTACAGAGTCAATGTGGAGACTATATACAGGGGGAGCCGGTACAGAGTCAATGTGGAGACTATATACAGGGGGAGACGGTACAGAGTCAATGTGGAGACTATATACAGGGGGAGCCGGTACAGAGTCAATGTGGAGACTATATACAGGGGGAGCCGGTACAGAGTCAATGTGGAGACTATATACAGGGGGAGCCGGTACAGAGTCAATGTGGAGACTATATACAGGGGGAGACGGTACAGAGTCAATGTGGAGACTATATACAGGGGGAGCCGGTACAGAGTCAATGTGGAGACTATATACAGGGGGAGACGGTACAGAGTCAATGTGGAGACTATATACAGGGGGGAGCCGGTACAGAGTCAATGTGGAGACTATATACAGGGGGGAGCCGGTACAGAGTCAATGTGGAGACTATATACAGGGGGAGACGGTACAGAGTCAATGTGGAGACTTATACAGGGGGAGCCGGTACAGAGTCAATGTGGAGACTATATACAGGGGGAGCCGGTACAGAGTCAATGTGGAGACTATATACAGGGGGAGACGGTACAGAGTCAATGTGGAGACTATATACAGGGGGAGCCGGTACAGAGTCAATGTGGAGACTATATACAGGGGGAGCCGGTACAGAGTCAATGTGGAGACTATATACAGGGGGAGACGGTACAGAGTCAATGTGGAGACTATATACAGGGGGAGACGGTACAGAGTCAATGTGGAGACTATATACAGGGGGAGCCGGTACAGAGTCAATGTGGAGACTATATACAGGGGGAGCCGGTACAGAGTCAATGTGGAGACTATATACAGGGGGAGCCGGTACAGAGTCAATGTGGAGACTATATACAGGGGGAGCCGGTACAGAGTCAATGTGGAGACTATATACAGGGGGAGCCGGTACAGAGTCAATGTGGAGACTATATACAGGGGGAGCCGGTACAGAGTCAATGTGGAGACTATATACAGGGGGAGACGGTACAGAGTCAATGTGGAGACTATATACAGGGGGAGCCGGTACAGAGTCAATGTGGAGACTATATACAGGGGGAGCCGGTACAGAGTCAATGTGGAGACTATATACAGGGGGAGACGGTACAGAGTCAATGTGGAGACTATATACAGGGGGAGCCGGTACAGAGTCAATGTGGAGACTATATACAGGGGGAGACGGTACAGAGTCAATGTGGAGACTATATACAGGGGGAGCCGGTACAGAGTCAATGTGGAGACTATATACAGGGGGAGACGGTACAGAGTCAATGTGGAGACTATATACAGGGGGAGCCGGTACAGAGTCAATGTGGAGACTATATACAGGGGGAGCCGGTACAGAGTCAATGTGGAGACTATATACAGGGGGAGCCGGTACAGAGTCAATGTGGAGACTATATACAGGGGGAGCCGGTACAGAGTCAATGTGGAGACTATATACAGGGGGAGCCGGTACAGAGTCAATGTGGAGACTATATACAGGGGGAGCCGGTACAGAGTCAATGTGGAGACTATATACAGGGGGAGCCGGTACAGAGTCAATGTGGAGACTATATACAGGGGGAGCCGGTACAGAGTCAATGTGGAGACTATATACAGGGGGAGCCGGTACAGAGTCAATGTGGAGACTATATACAGGGGGAAACGGTACAGAGTCAATGTGGAGACTATATACAGGGGGAGCCGGTACAGAGTCAATGTGGAGACTATATACAGGGGGAGCCGGTACAGAGTCAATGTGGAGACTATATACAGGGGGAGCCGGTACAGAGTCAATGTGGAGACTATATACAGGGGGTAACGGTACAGAGTCAATGTGGAGACTATATACAGGGGGAGCCGGTACACAGTCAATGTGGAGACTATATACAGGGGGAGCCGGTACAGAGTCAATGTGGAGACTATATACAGGGGGAGCCGGTACAGAGTCAATGTGGAGACTATATACAGGGGGAGCCGGTACAGAGTCAATGTGGAGACTATATACAGGGGGAGCCGGTACAGAGTCAATGTGGAGACTATATACAGGGGGTGCCGGTACAGAGTCAATGTGGAGACTATATACAGGGGGTTGCCGGTACAGAGTCAATGTGGAGACTATATACAGGGGGTGCCGGTACAGAGTCAATGTGGAGGCTATATACAGGGGGGTGCCGGTACACAGTCAATGTGGAGACTATATACAGGGGGAGCCGGTACAGAGTCAATGTGGAGACTATATACAGGGGGTGCCGGTACAGAGTCAATGTGGAGACTATATACAGGGGGAGCCGGTACAGAGTCAATGTGGAGACTATATACAGGGGGAGCCGGTACAGAGTCAATGTGGAGACTATATACAGGGGGTGCCGGTACAGAGTCAATGTGGAGGCTATATACAGGGGGGTGCCGGTACACAGTCAATGTGGAGACTATATACAGGGGGAGCCGGTACAGAGTCAATGTGGAGACTATACACAGGGGGTGCCGGTACAGAGTCAATGTGGAGACTATATACAGGGGGAGCCGGTACAGAGTCAATGTGGAGACTATATACAGGGGGTGCCGGTACAGAGTCAATGTGGAGGCTATATACAGGGGGTGCCGGTACACAGTCAATGTGGAGACTATATACAGGGGGAGCCGGTACAGAGTCAATGTGGAGACTATACACAGGGGGGTGCCGGTACAGAGTCAATGTGGAGACTATATACAGGGGGAGCCGGTACAGAGTCAATGTGGAGACTATATACAGGGGGGTGCCGGTACAGAGTCAGTGTGCGGGGGCACCGGTTAGTTGAGGTAGTATGTACATGTAGGTAGAGTTAATTAAGGTGACTCTACCTACATAGGCGGTGTCAGAGGAAAGCCCATAACATTGTTAAAGACTCCAGTCACCAAAGTCATGGACTTTCTCTCCTACCGCACGGCAAACGGTACCGGAGCACCAAGTCTATGACCAAAAGGCTCCTTAACAGCTTCTACCCCCGAGCCATAAGACTGCTGAACAACTAATCAAATGGCCACCGGATTATTACATTGACCCCCCCATTTGTCTTGTACCTATACTCACTGTTTATTATCTATGCATAGTCACTTCCCCCCTACCTACATGTACAAGTCACCTCTAACCTGTAACCCCGCACACTGACTCGGTACTGGTACCCCCTGTATATAGCCTTGTTATTCTTGTGTTCATTTTTAAATATTTTTTACTTTCGTTTGGTAAATATTTTCTTAACTCTTCTTGAACTGCACTGTTGGTTAAGGGTTTGTCAGTTAGCATTTCATGGTAAAGTCTACACTGTTGGTTGAGGGTTTGTCAGTTAGCATTTCCCGGTAAAGTCTACACTGTTGGTTAAGGGTTTGTCAGTTAGCATTTCATGGTAAAGTCTACACTGTTGGTTAAGGGTTTGTCAGTTAGCATTTCCCGGTAAAGTCTACACTGTTGGTTAAGGGTTTGTCAGTTAGCATTTCATGGTAAAGTCTACACTGTTGGTTAAGGACTTGTCAGTTAGCATTTCATGGTAAAGTCTACACTGTTGGTTAAGGGTTTGTCAGTTAGCATTTCCCGGTAAAGTCTACACTTGTTCTATTCGGCGCATGTGGCAAAAAAGGTTTGATTTGAAGCAATTGGTAGAGCAGTGGAATTAAATCCAGGATCAGTCGTCAGGAAATTTATTGAATTCAAAAATCATTCAAAATGGCGCCCAGTCATTCTCCGTGATCATAGACAACCATATTAGATCATATAGGTGAGATGTGTAACAGGGGTAGAGGAAGTAGTACAGTGTATTTGTAAACAGAAATGTGAGGACAGACCTCAGCCATATTGAGTCATATTAACTGTGGGGTCATACTAACTACAGTAGAGCTCCTGTTAGATCAGAGGTCATGTTGTGGGTGTGAGGTGCCCAGCTGCCCGCTGAGATAGACTGAGGTAGAGATCATGTTAGCTCTCTCCCTGTGTGTGAGGTGCCCAGCTGCCTGCTGAGATAGACTGAGGTAGAGATCATGTTAGCTCTCTCCCTGGGTGTGAGGTGCCCAGCTGCCTGCAGAGATAGACTGAGGTAGATATCATGTTTAGCTCTCTCCCTGGGTGTGAGGTGCCCAGCTGCCTGCAGAGATAGACTGAGGTAGAGATCATGTTAGCTCTCTCCCTGGGTGTGAGGTGCCCAGCTGCCTGCAGAGATAGACTGAGGTAGAGATCATGTTAGCTCTCTCCCTGGGTGTGAGGTGCCCAGCTGCCTGCAGAGATAGACTGAGGTAGAGATCATGTTAGCTCTCTCCCTGGGTGTGAGGTGCCCAGCTGCCCGCTGAGATAGACTGAGGTAGAGATCATGTTAGCTCTCTCCCTGGGTGTGAGGTGCCCAGCTGCCCGCTGAGATAGACTGAGGTAGAGATCATGTTAGCTCTCTCCCTGGGTGTGAGGTGCCCAGCTGCCCGCTGAGATGGACTGAGGTAGAGATCATGTTAGCTCTCTCCCTGGGTGTGAGGCAGTGCCCAGCTGCCCGCTGAGATAGACTGAGGTAGAGCTCCTGTTAGATCAGAGGTCATGTTGTGGGTGTGAGGTGCCCAGCTGCCCGCTGAGATAGACTGAGGTAGAGATCATGTTAGCTCTCTCCCTGGGTGTGAGGTGCCCAGCTGCCTGCTGAGATAGACTGAGGTAGAGATCATGTTAGCTCTCTCCCTGGGTGTGAGGTGCCCAGCTGCCTGCAGAGATAGACTGAGGTAGAGATCATGTTTAGCTCTCTCCCTGGGTGTGAGGTGCCCAGCTGCCTGCAGAGATAGACTGAGGTAGAGATCATGTTAGCTCTCTCCCTGGGTGTGAGGTGCCCAGCTGCCTGCTGAGATAGACTGAGGTAGAGATCATGTTAGCTCTCTCCCTGGGTGTGAGGTGCCCAGCTGCCTGCTGAGATAGACTGAGGTAGAGATCATGTTAGCTCTCTCCCTGGGTGTGAGGTGCCCAGCTGCCTGCTGAGATAGACTGAGGTAGAGATCATGTTAGCTCTCTCCCTGGGTGTGAGGTGCCCAGCTGCCTGCAGAGATAGACTGAGGTAGAGATCATGTTAGCTCTCTCCCTGGGTGTGAGGTGCCCAGCTGCCTGCTGAGATAGACTGAGGTAGAGATCATGTTAGCTCTCTCCCTGGGTGTGAGGTGCCCAGCTGCCTGCAGAGATAGACTGAGGTAGAGATCATGTTAGCTCTCTCCCTGGGTGTGAGGTGCCCAGCTGCCCGCTGAGATAGACTGAGGTAGAGATCATGTTAGCTCTCTCCCTGGGTGTGAGGTGCCCAGCTGCCTGCAGAGATAGACTGAGGTAGAGATCATGTTAGCTCTCTCCTGGGTGTGAGGTGCCCAGCTGCCTGCAGAGATAGACTGAGGTAGAGATCATGTTAGCTCTCTCCCTGGGTGTGAGGTGCCCAGCTGCCCGCTGAGATAGACTGAGGTAGAGATCATGTTAGCTCTCTCCCTGGGTGTGAGGTGCCCAGCTGCCTGCAGAGATAGACTGAGGTAGAGATCATGTTAGCTCTCTCCCTGGGTGTGAGGTGCCCAGCTGCCTGCAGAGATAGACTGAGGTAGAGATCATGTTAGCTCTCTCCCTGGGTGTGAGGTGCCCAGCTGCCTGCTGAGATAGACTGAGGTAGAGATCATGTTAGCTCTCTCCCTGGGTGTGAGGCAGAAAGAGACTGTGTGTGTTATCTAACAAGGCTGTGTGTTTTTCCTCAAAATATTCCTTCATTCCACCTGTGAACACACACTCACACTTCATCTGCTGTTAGACACACTTCATCTCTGCCACACACACAAACACACATTGCCCTAGTCTCTCTCAGCTGGCCTCTTGGCAGAGACACCCCCAGAATGGAGGTGTTGTCACGGTGATATCAGCCCTGAGTTGCCAGGTAACAGGCTATGGTTGCTTTAGTCTAGAGAAGGCTTTGTCTTGTGTGTGTGTGCACAGTTTATGCGTGCACGTATTAGTAAGAGTATTCAATGTGTCACACCCACATCAGGTCAGGATGTGGCCCTGTGTGATCCCAGTGACCCTAATGTAGCAGTACTCTCCTGGGCAGCTGCTCTAAACAGTTGAATAGAATACTTTCTATATGCTACTGATTAACTGTGTGTGTGTGTGTCTGTGTCCGTGTCCGTGTCCGTCCATGCAGGTAGTGCTGATGTCTTCCACTGCACCAATCAGGGCCGGAACCCGGTCATCGATGGAGTCGACGATGCTAAAGAGATGTGCACAACACAACATGCCTTCTCACTGCTAGGTAATATATACACACACACCTGACATTCCTTCTCACTGCTAGGTAATATATACACACACACCTGACATTCCTTCTCACTGCTAGGTAATATATATACACACACACCTGACATTCCTTCTCACTGCTAGGTAATATATATACACACACCTGACATTCCTTCTCACTGCTAGGTAATATATACACACACACACCTGACATTCCTTCTCACTGCTAGGTAATATATACCAGCTACCTTTCGGGTACTGGACCAATGCTCTAAGCGCTAAGCTACCCTACTGTCCTAGGTCACACACAAACACCACACCACATTTACTCTCAGTCCCATTTGGTTTTTAGTGTAGTGTTGATTTTGATAGTATTGTTTTATGTGTATTTGTGTTCAGGCATCAACGAGTTGAACCAGAAGGGGCTGTTCCAGGTCCTGGCTGCCATCTTACATCTGGGCAACGTGGAGATCAAGGACCGAGACTCTGACAGCAGCATCATACCTGTAAGGAGACACCTCAAACCTCTCTGACCTCTAACCTCTATTATTAAACCTCTGACCTCTCCTAATGATTGACTCTTTCTCAAATCTTCTTGACTCACTTCCTTGCATCCTCTATCCTCACCTCCTTCTCAAAACCCATTGGAGAAGAAGGTCTGAGGGGAGAGACCTTGGACCTTCTCCAAGATGGTTAAGAAGGTTCAAGTAGATGGAAAGAATAGCAGAAAGACGAATTGAGCAATTGATTGACATGACCATGAATCCCTCTCTCTCAGCCCAATAACCGCCACCTGACAGTGTTCTGTGAGCTGATGGGCGTGACCTACCAGGACATGTCTCATTGGCTGTGCCACAAGAAGCTGAAGACAGCCCAGGAGACCTACATCAAGCCCATCCCTCGGCTGCAAGCCTCCAATGCCCGTGACGCGCTCGCCAAACACATCTACGCCAAAGTCTTCAACTGGATCGTGGACCATGTCAACAAATCTCTACGCGCCACCGTCAAACAGCACTCCTTCATAGGAGTCCTGGATATCTATGGGTGGGTTGTGTGTGTGTGTGTGTGTGTGTGTGTGTGTGTGTGTGTGTGTGTCTGTGTGTGTCTGTGTGTGTGTGAGACAGTCACTCTGACCTATCCTCTGCTCTCCAGGTTTGAGACGTTTGAGATCAACAGTTTTGAACAGTTCTGTATCAACTATGCTAACGAGAAACTGCAACAGCAGTTTAACATGGTGAGAAAACTGTGTGTCTTGTCTCAAACTGAACTCCTGTTTTGCCGTTGTCTAAATAACCCTGTTGGTGTGTAAAAGTATTCCAAAATAACAATGTAAATAGTTTGATATCTTTGGTTATTGATGCAGAGTAACAATGTGATCCTCTCTCTACATGCTGACCTTCCCTCTCCTCTCTCGTCTCCTTTCCTCTCTCCTTCCCTCTCCTCTCTCCTCTCCTTTCCTCTGCCCTCTCCTCTCTCCTCTCCTTTCCTCTCTCCTCTCCTTTCCTCTGTCCTCTCCTTTCCTCTGCCCTCTCCTTTCCTCTGCCCTCTCCTTTCCTCTGCCCTCTCCTTTCCTCTGCCCTCCTTTCCTCTGCCCTCTCCTTTCCTCCCTTTTCCTCTCCCCTTTCCTTTCCTCTCCCTCCCTTTTCTTCTCCCCTTTCCTCTCTTCTCCCCTCCCCCTTCTCCCCTTTCCTTTCCACTCCACTCTCCTCTCCTTTCCTCTCCCCTCCCCTTTCCTCTCCCCTCTCCCTTCCCCTCTCATTTTCTCTGCCCTCTCCTTTCCTCTGCCCTCTTCCCTTTCCACTCCCCTCTCTTCTCTCCTCCTCTCCTTTCCTCTCCCCTCTCCTATCTACAGCATGTGTTCAAGCTGGAGCAGGAGGAGTATTTGAAGGAGCAGATTCCCTGGACTCTGATAGACTTCTATGATAACCAGCCATGTATCAACCTCATAGAGGCCAAGATGGGGGTACTCGACCTGCTGGACGAAGAGTGCAAGGTAGGCACACACACACACACACACACACATAATGCAGAGGCACACATGCATACATACATGCCAACATACACAAATACGTAATGCAGGGGCGTACACAGACACCCATAACACAGACACACACACATCCAGAGTAACTAGTGTGAACCAGTGTTCTGTGTGTCCAGATGCCTAAAGGTTCAGATGACTCGTGGGCCCAGAAGCTGTATAACACCCATCTGAAGACCTGCTCTCTGTTTGAGAAACCTCGCATGTCCAACAAAGCCTTCATCATACAGCACTTCGCTGACAAGGTACTGATCACTGTGCGTTGATGTCTTGGCTGACCCAGTACTGCTGAGTTCTGTCTCAGTGTCGGGTTACAGAGAGCGGGAAGTGAGCGGGTTCACTCTATAAATAAAGTGAATGCTGTTCTGATTGTCAATTTTGACTCAGATTATCAATCTTAGTCAAAGTTGACAGTTCTGATTGATAATCTGAGTCAAAGTTGACATTTTCTGAAAATCACTTTGGATTAAAGTGTCAGCAAAATGACTTTATTTTCTAACTGTTGTGTCCAGGTGCAGTACCAGTGTGATGGCTTTCTGGAGAAGAACAAGGACACAGTGAATGAAGAGCAGATCAATGTCCTGAAGGCCAGCAAGGTGTGTGTCCCTGCCAAACACACACACACACACACATACTGCACGTTCAATGGGTAACACACACACACTGCACGTTCAATGGATAACACACACACACTGCACGTTCAATGGGTAACACACACACACACTGCACGTTCAATGGGTAACACACACACACACTGCACGTTCAATGGGTAACACACACACACTGCACGTTCAATGGGTAACACACACACACTGCACGTTCAATGGGTAACACACACACACATACTGCACATTCAATGGGTAACACACACACACATACTGCACGTTCAATGGGTAACACACACATACTGCACGTTCAATGGGTAACACACACACACTGCACGTTCAATGGATAACACACACACACACTGCACGTTCAATGGGTAACACACACACACTGCACGTTCAATGGGTAACACACACACACTGCACATTCAATGGGTAACACACACACACATACTGCACGTTCAATGGGTAACACACACATACTGCACGTTCAATGGGTAACACACACACACTGCACGTTCAATGGATAACACACACACACACTGCACGTTCAATGGGTAACACACACACACTGCACGTTCAATGGGTAACACACACACACTGCACGTTCAATGGGTAACACACACACACTGCACGTTCAATGGGTAACACACACACACTGCACGTTCAATGGGTAACACACACACACTGCACGTTCAATGGGTAACACACACACACACTGCACGTTCAATGGGTTACACACACATACTGCACGTTCAATGGGTAACACACACACACACTGCACGTTCAATGGGTAACACACACACACACTGCACGTTCAATGGATAACACACACATACTGCACGTTCAATGGATAACACACACATACTGCACGTTCAATGGGTAACACACACACACACTGCACGTTCAATGGATAACACACACACATACTGCACGTTCAATGGGTAACACACACACACTGCACGTTCAATGGATAACACACACACATACTGCACGTTCAATGGGTAACACACACACATACTGCACGTTCAATGGATAACACACACATACTGCACGTTCAATGGGTAACACACACACATACTGCACGTTCAATGGGTAACACACACACACACTGCACGTTCAATGGGTAACACACACACACTGCACGTTCAATGGGTAACACACACACACTGCACGTTCAATGGGTAACACACACACACTGCACGTTCAATGGGTAACACACACACACTGCACGTTCAATGGGTAACACACACATACTGCACGTTCAATGGGTAACACACACACTGCACGTTCAATGGGTAACACACACACACACTGCACGTTCAATGGGTAACACACACACACACACTGCACGTTTAATGGGTAACACACACACACTGCACGTTCAATGGGTAACACACACACACTGCACGTTCAATGGGTAACACACACATACTGCAGGTTCAATGGGTAACACACACATACTGCACGTTCAATGGGTAACACACACATACTGCACGTTCAATGGGTAACACACACACACACACTGCACGTTCAATGGGTAACACACACACACTGCATGTTCAATGGGTAACACACACACACTGCACGTTCAATGGGTAACACACACATACTGCACGTTCAATGGGTAACACACACATACTGCACGGTAACACACACACACACACTGCACGTTCAATGGGTAACACACACACACTGCACGTTCAATGGGTAACACACACACACTGCACGTTCAATGGGTAACACACACATACTGCACGTTCAATGGGTAACACACACATACTGCACGTTCAATGGGTAACACACACATACTGCACGTTCAATGGGTAACACACACACACACTGCACGTTCAATGGGTAACACACACTGCACGTTCAATGGGTAACACACACTGCACGTTCAATGGGTAACACACACATACTGTACGTTCAATGGGTAACACACACACACACACACACTGCACGTTCAATGGGTAACACACACACACTGCACGTTCAATGGGTAACACACACATACTGCACGTTCAATGGGTAACACACACATACTGCACGTTCAATGGGTAACACACACATACTGCACGTTCAATGGGTAACACACACACACTGCACGTTCAATGGGTAACACACACATACTGCACGTTCAATGGGTAACACACACACACACACACTGCACGTTCAATGGATAACACACACACACATATACTGCACGTTCAATGGGTAACACACACATACTGCACGTTCAATGGGTAACACACACATACTGCACGTTCAATGGGTAACACACACACACTGCACGTTCAATGGGTAACACACACACACTGCACGTTCAATGGGTAACACACACATACTGCACGTTCAATGGGTAACACACACATACTGCACGCTCAATGGGTAACACACACATACTGCACGTTCAATGGGTAACACACACATACTGCACGTTCAATGGGTAACACACACATACTGCACGTTCAATGGGTAACACACACATACTGCACGTTCAATGGGTAACACACACATACTGCACGTTCAATGGGTAACACACACATACTGCACGTTCAATGGGTAACACACACATACTGCACGTTCAATGGGTAACACACACACACACATACTGCACGTTCAATGGGTAACACACACATACTGCATGTTCAATGGGTAACACACACATACTGCACGTTCAATGGGTAACACACACACATACTGCACGTTCAATGTGTAACACACACACACTGCACGTTCAATGGGTAACACACACACACACTGCACGTTCAATGGGTAACACACACATACTGCACGTTCAATGGGTAACACACACATACTGCACGTTCAATGGGTAACACACACATACTGCACGTTCAATGGGTAACACACACATACTGCACGTTCAATGGGTAACACACACATACTGCACGTTCAATGGGTAACACACACATACTGCACGTTCAATGGGTAACACACACATACTGCACGTTCAATGGGTAACACACACACTGCACGTTCAATGGGTAACACACACACACTGCACGTTCAATGGGTAACACACACACACTGCACGTTCAATGGGTAACACACACATACTGCACGTTCAATGGGTAACACACACATACTGCACGTTCAATGGGTAACACACACATACTGCACGTTCAATGGGTAACACACACATACTGCACGTTCAATGGGTAACACACATACTGCACGTTCAATGGGTAACACACACATACTGCACGTTCAATGGGTAACACACACATACTGCACGTTCAATGGGTAACACACACATACTGCACGTTCAATGGGTAACACACACATACTGCACGTTCAATGGGTAACACACACACACATACTGCACGTTCAATGGGTAACACACACATACTGCACGTTCAATGGGTAACACACACATACTGCACGTTCAATGGGTAACACACACACATACTGCACGTTCAATGTGTAACACACACACACTGCACGTTCAATGGGTAACACACACACACTGCACGTTCAATGGGTAACACACACATACTGCACGTTCAATGGGTAACACACACATACTGCACGTTCAATGGGTAACACACACATACTGCACGCTCAATGGGTAACACACACATACTGCACGTTCAATGGGTAACACACACATACTGCACGTTCAATGGGTAACACACACATACTGCACGTTCAATGGGTAACACACACATACTGCACGTTCAATGGGTAACACACACATACTGCACGTTCAATGGGTAACACACACATACTGCACGTTCAATGGGTAACACACACACATACTGCACGTTCAATGGGTAACACACACACACACTGCACGTTCAATGGGTAACACACACACACACTGCACGTTCAATGGGTAACACACACATACTGCACGTTCAATGGGTAACACACACATACTGCACGTTCAATGGGTAACACACACATACTGCACGTTCAATGGGTAACACACACACACTGCACGTTCAATGGATAACACACACACACTGCACGTTCAATGGGTAACACACACACACACACACACTGCACGTTCAATGGGTAACACACACACACACTGCACGTTCAATGGATAACACACACACACACTGCACGTTCAATGGGTAACACACACATACTGCACGTTCAATGGGTAACACACACATACTGCACGTTCAATGGGTAACACACACATACTGCACGTTCAATGGGTAACACACACATACTGGGTGGGTAACACACACATACTGCACGCTCAATGGGTAACACACACATACTGCACGTTCAATGGGTAACACACACATACTGCACGTTCAATGGGTAACACACACATACTACTGGGTAACACACACATACTGCACGTTCAATGGGTAACACACACACACACTGCACGTTAAATGGGTAACACACACACACACATACTGCACGTTCAATGGGTAACACACACATACTGCACGTTCAATGGGTAACACACACACACATACTGCACGTTCAATGGGTAACACACACACACATACTGCACGTTCAATGGGTAACACACACACACACACACTGCACATTCAATGGATAACACACACACACACATACTGCACGTTCAATGGGTAACACACACACACATACTGCACGTTCAATGGGTAACACACACACACATACTGCACGTTCAATGGGTAACACACACACATACTGCACGTTCAATGGGTAACACACACACACATACTGCACGTTCAATGGGTAACACACACACACACACTGCACATTCAATGGATAACACACACACACACATACTGCACGTTCAATGGGTAACACACACACACTGCACGTTCAATGGGTAACACACACACACACACACTGCACGTTCAATGGATAACACATATATTTGATGACTTTCTCATTAGTGCGTATGTTTGACAGTCTGTGTTGTCTCACTGAATGACCTCCGACAGGGAACCCAGTGAAGGTCAGGAGAAACAGCACCCTCTGCTGTCCATGTGTTGTAATGATGTGCACACAGTTGGAGACATTTTCTGTCCACCAAATAGGCCTTGCAGTGTGTGTGTATGCGTGTGTGTGTGTGTGTGTGTGTGTGTGTATAAAGACTCACTCTGCCCGTTGTTCTGTTGTAGAGGCCAGCAGCAGCAGAGAGGGGTAAGGGTTAAAACACTCCTTTAACCCCTAACACCTTAAACACACACAGGGTTAACTACACTGGAACAATCATCCATGGCAATACTGTGTGTGTGGGTGTATAAAGACTCACTCTGCCCGTTGTTCTGTTGTAGAGGCCAGCAGCAGCAGAGAGGGGTAAGGGTTAAAACACTCCTTTAACCCCTAACACCTTAAACACACACAGGGTTAACTACACTGGAACAATCATCCATGGCAATACTGTGTGTGTGTGTGTGTGTTGCCATGGAAACCAGCTTGACTAACAAGTAATGGTGTAGAAGTGATAATGACTCTTTTTAATGAGAATGAAGCTATAGAAATCTAGCATTTCAACCCATCATCATGGTTCTGTGTGTGTTTGTGTCGATAATAAACACACATTCCTTCTGTGCCTACCATCAGCAAAGAGACGGCTCAGTCATGTGTTCTGCTGTCTGAGCCGTCAGACATTGTGCCGTGTCTATGGTCTGATCCCGTGTCTGATCCCGTGTCTGATCCCGTGTTATCATTACAAACAGCCTTGGTCAGCAGACACCATGACACCTACCCTGCCTGTGCTGATGGCCCTTTGATTTGGATTTCTACTTTTATATCAATTATACCTTTAATATGTTTTAGATGTGTGTACTGCAATTATTTTCAATTCCTAGGTTTCTTTCATTTTTGTTTAATCTTTATTTTGTCGTTGTGTTTGTTTTCCATCTGTTTTCCATGTGTCTGTCCCGTCATGACAACAACTGTTAAACAGCTAAAGGTAAACATGCTGCCCTCCTCATTTCTTTCTGTCTCAACCTTCTAACCCACACCATTCATTCTTCCTCACCATGGTCTCACAATAGTTCAAATGGCACTGAAGTATGTGGGGAGGTGGCGAGGGTGAGGCTGAACGGACGCTGCAGAACTGGAGACGAACGGGGGGGTGGGGGGGGCTGCACTGCCCTCTCCCCATTTACATCTTAACCAACCACAATACAGAGAACACAATAACCAATCGCTTTCTCCTTCAACCGTAACATGTACAATGTTCTTTGTTGTCATTTTAGATAGAAAGGATGGTATGAATGAGCCAGATACCATGTTAACAATGCAAACTATTAGCTGAGCAAGTTTGTGATGTAACTGTCTGTTGGCTGCTGTTACCTTTTTATTTATACAAGTCATGTACAGTGGGGCAAAAAAGTATTTAGTCAGCCACCAATTGTGCAAGTTCTCCCACTTAAAAAGATGAGAGAGGCCTGTAATTTTCATCATAGGTACACTTCAACTATGACACTTCAACTATGACAGACAAAATGAGAAAAAAAAATCCAGAAAATCACATTGTAGGAATTTTTATGAATTTATTTGCAAATTATGGTGGAAAATAAGTATTTGGTCACCTACAAACAAGCAAGATTTCTGGCTCTCACAGACCTGTAATTTCTTCTTTAAGAGGCTCCTCTGTCCTCCACTCGTTACTTGTATTAATGGCACCTGTTTGAACTTGTTATCAGTATAAAAGACACCTGTCCACAACCTCAAACAGTCACACTCCAAACTCCACTATGGCCAAGACCAAAGAGCTGTCAAAGGACACCAGAAACAAAATTGTAGACCTGCACCAGGCTGGGAAGACTGAATCTGCAATAGGTAAGCAGCTTGGTTTGAAGAAATCAACTGTGGGAGCAATTATTAGGAAATGGAAGACATACAAGACCACTGATAATCTCCCTCGATCTGGGGCTCCATGCAAGATCTCACCCCGGGCCTCCCAGGTGGCGCAGTGGTTAAGGGCGCTGTACTGCAGCGCCAGCTGTGCCATCAGAGTCCCTGGGTTCGCGCCCAGGCTCTGTCGTAACCGGCCGAGACTGGGAGGTCTGTGGGGCGACGCACAATTGGCCTAGCGTCGTCCGGGTTAGGGAGGGCTTGGTCGGTAGGGATGTCCTTGTCTCATCGCACACCAGCGACTCCTGTGGCGGGCCGGGCGCAGTGAGCGCTAACCAAGGTTGCCAGGTGCACGGTGTACCCTCCGACACATTGGTACGGCTGGCTTCCAGGTTGGATGCGCGCTGTGTTAAGAAGCAGTACGGCTGGTTGACTTTCAACCTTCGTCTCTCCCGAGCACGTACGGGAGTTGTAGCGATGAGACAAGATAGTAGCTACTATAACAATTGGATACCACGAAATTGGGGAGAAAAAAGGGGTAAAAATAAAAAATAAATAAATAAAAGATCTCACCCTGTGGGGTCAAAATGATCACAAGAACGGTGAGCAAAAATCCCAGAACCACACGGGGGGACCTAGTGAATGACCTGCAGAGAGCTGGGACCAAAGTAACAAAGCCTACCATCAGTAACACACTACGCCGCCAGGGACTCAAATCTTGCAGTGCCAGACGTGTCCCCCTGCTTAAGCCAGTACATGTCCAGGCCCGTCTGAAGTTTGCTAGAGAGCATTTGGATGATCCAGAAGAAGATTGGGAGAATGTCATATGGTCAGATGAAACCAAAATATAACTTTTTGGTAAAAACTCAACTCGTCGTGTTTGGAGGACAAAGAATGCTGAGTTGCATCCAAAGAACACCATACCTACTGTGATGCATGGGGGTGGAAACATCATGCTTTGGGGCTGTTTTTCTGCAAAGGGACCAGGACGACTGATCCGTGTAAAGGAAAGAATGAATGGGGCCATGTATCGTGAGATTTTGAGTGAAAACCTCCTTCCATCAGCAAGGGCATTGAAGATGAAACGTGGCTGGGTCTTTCAGCATGACAATGATCCCAAATACACCGTCCGGGCAACGAAGGAGTGGCTTCGTAAGAAGCATTTCAAGGTCCTGGAGTGGCCTAGCCAGTCTCCAGATCTCAACCCCATAGAAAATCTTTGGAGGAAGTTGAAAGTCCATGTTGCTCAGCAACAGCCCCAAAACATTACTGTTCTAGAGGAGATCTGCATGGAGGAATGGGCCAAAATATCAGCAACAGTGTGTGAAAACCTTGTGAAGACTTACAGAAAACGTTTGACCTCTGTCATTGCCAACAAAGGGTATATAACAAAGTATTGAGATAAACCTTTGTTATTGACCAAATACTTATTTTCCACCATAATTTGCAAATAAATTCATAAAAAATCCTACAATGTGATCTTCTGCCCTCTCATCTTTTTAGGTGGGAGAACTTGCACAATTGGTGGCTGACTAAATACTTTTTTGCCCCACTGTATATATATGTGTGTGTCAATTAAGAACAGTGTTTTATTTGCAATAATGTGTGTGTGTAGTTGGACCTGCTAGTGGAGCTGTTTCAGGATGAGGAGAAAGTGACCAGTCCAACAGGGACCGCTCCAGGAGGTCGAACACGACTCAGCGTCAAACCAAAAGAGGTCAGATCTGGAGCAAGCAGCAAGGAGCACAAGAAGACTGTTGGCTGCCAGGTAGACTGATCATAGACACACACACCTACGGACACTCAGAACAGGGTTGGAACTTGCCAACCAGAGTCAGAACAGCTGAAATGTAAAAGTGAAGGACTTGAATAATCTCTCTTTACTCTTTCTCCTCTGTCTCTGTCCTCTCTTCTCCCACTGTCCTCGGTCTCTGTCCTCTCTCCTCTGTCCTCTCTTCTCCCTCTCTCCTCTGTCTCTGTCCTCTCTTCTCCCTCTCTCCTCTGTCCTCTCTCCTCTGTCTCTGTCCTCTCTTCTCCCTCTCTCCTCTGTCTCTGTCCTCTCTTCTCCTCTGTCTCTGTCCTCTCTTCTCCCTCTCTCCTCTGTCTCTGTCCTCTCTCCTCTCTCTGTCCTCTCTCCTCTGTCTCTGTCCTCTCTTCTCCCTCTATCCTCTGTCTCTGTCCTCTCTCCTCTCTTCTCCCTCTCTCCTCTGTCTCTGTCCTCTCTCCTCTGTCTCTGTCCTCTCTTCTCCCTCTCTCCTGTCTCTGTCCTCTCTTCTCCCTCTCTCCTCTCTCTGTCCTCTCTTCTCCCTCTCTCCTCTGGCTCTGTCCTCTCTTCTCCCTCTCTCCTCTGGCTCTGTCCTCTCTTCTCCCTCTCTCCTCTGGCTCTGTCCTCTCTTCTCCCTCTCTCCTCTGGCTCTGTCCTCTCTCCTCTGTCTCTGTCCTCTCTCCTCTGTCTCTGTCCTCTCTCCTCCCTCTCTCCTCTGTCTCTGTCCTCTCTCCTCCCTCTCTCCTCTGTCTCTGTCCTCTCTTCTCCCTCTCTCCTCTGGCTCTGTCCTCTCTTCTCCCTCTCTCCTCTGGCTCTGTCCTCTCTCCTCTGTCTCTGTCCTCTCTTCTCCCTCTCTCCTCTCTTCTCCCTCTCTCCTCTGTCTCTGTCCTCTCTTCTCCCTCTCTCCTCTGTCTCTGTCCTCTCTTCTCCCTCTCTCCTCTCCTCCTGTAGTTCCGGAACTCTCTGGCTATGTTGATGGAGACTCTGAATGCGACCACTCCTCACTATGTTCGCTGCATCAAGCCCAACGACCTCAAGTTCCCCTTCACGTAAGTATCTGCATGCTTCTCTATGGTTAAGTTGCCATAGTACCATCTGACTTGGCAAGATGATGTTAGGTGAATGGAATTGTGATGTCATGAGGCTGAATGGTTCTCTCCAGGTTTGGCTGGTATGGTTGGATTAACTATGTGAATGTTGTCTTTAGGTTTGACTAACATTAGTGGAATGTTGTCTTTTAAGTTTGACCCTAATGTTAGGTGTACGTTGTCTTTAGGTTGAGCTGAATGTTGTGCTTGGGTCTGACCCTAACGTTAGGTGAATGTTGTCTTTAGGTTTGACCCTAAGCGAGCGGTGCAGCAGCTCAGAGCCTGTGGTGTTCTGGAGACCATCCGCATCTCAGCCGCAGGCTTCCCATCCAGATGGACCTACCAGGAGTTCTTCAGTCGTTACCGGGTTCTGATGAAGCAGAAAGACGTCCTGTCGGACAGGAGGCTGACCTGTAGGAACGTCCTGGAGAAACTGGTGCAGGTATGAGTAGTCAGGGGTTAGAGGTCAGGCCTGTTTGAGATCAACTACATTGCAATCAGACTGTGCATAATCAAAGATCTACACATCACTTTCCATCCCAACTATTTATGTCAGAGATGGTCAACTCCAGTCCTCGGGGGCCGGAGGGGTGAGACACATTCTCCCCATCCCTAACACACCCAGCTGATTAAACTAATTGCATGATGAGACAGGTTTGGTAGCTGGGGCAAAAGTGTGACACCAATCAGGACCCCGACTGGAGTTGCCCATCCCTGATTTATGTGGTCAAAATGAGCAATTCTGGACCTCACCTTGCTCAAACGGATCCCCTACAACATGATGTTTCTCTCTGTCTCTCCAGGACCAGGACAAGTACCAGTTTGGTAAGACTAAGATCTTCTTCAGGGCTGGTCAGGTTGCCTACCTTGAGAAGCTGAGGGCTGATAAGCTGAGGAAGGCGTGCGTCCGTATCCAGAAGACCATCCGCTGCTGGCTGGTACGCAAGAAGTACCTCCGAAAGAAGCATGCTGCCATCACCATCCAGAGATACACCCGTGGACACCAGGCCCGCTGGTCAGTGGAGCACACACCTGTCACTCAGCACCCTCTGGACAATCACCATGCAGATAAAAGTAGTTTAGACTGTATGACTTCCTGAAAAGGAGCCAATCAGAATTGTCTGATGTATTGTAGCAAGTGGGGACATTTTTATAAATATCTATTTGTGATTTGATTGATTTGTTAATCGGATCAGTTGGAAGTTATTGGTGGGTAAATTATAGTAATTCAACAGCATTTTTCACCAATTACCCTGACTACACACTCTGTCTCTCCCCTACCTCCTCTGTCTCCTCTGTTCCACTCCTCTCTCGCTCTCCTGCCTCCCCTCTCTATCTCTCCTGCCTCCTCTGTCCCCCTCTCTCACTCTCTCCTGCCTCCCCCTCTCTCTCCCCTGCCTCTCTCCTGCCTCCCCCTCTCTCTCTCCTGCCTCCTCTGTCCCCCTCTCTCACTCTCTCCTGCCTCCCCTCTCTCTCCCCTGCCTCTCTACCTCCCCTCTCTATCTCTCCTGCCTCCTCTGTCCCCCTCTCTCTCTCTCCCCCTGCCTCTGTCCCTCCCCTCTCTCTCTCCTGCCTCCTCTGTCCCACTTCTCTCACTCTTTCCTGCCTCCCCTCTCGCTCTCCCCTGCCTCTCTCCCCCCTCTCTATCTCTCCTGCCTCCTCTGTCCCACTTCTCTCATTCTCTCCTGCCTCCCCTCTCGCTCTCCCCTGCCTCTCTCCCTCCCCTCTATCTCTCCTGCCTCCTCTGTCCCCCTCTCACTCTCTCCCCTGCCTCCCCTCTCTCTCTCCCCTGCCTCTCTCCCTCCCCCTGCCTCTCTCCCTCCCCCAGTCTGGTTAAGTACATGCGTCAGACCCTGGCAGCCATCACTATCCAGAAGTTCCAGAGGATGTGTGTCCAGAGGAAAGTGTACCTACAGAAGCAGGCTGCTGCTCTGGTCATGCAGACTATCCTCAGAGCGTACATGGCCCGACAGAAATACCAAGGGGTGAGAGATGCATACAGTATATACACACACACGACATGTTTCCTGTTTTACTCTCTTTGTGGGGGGACATTTGTGGAGATTAGGATAGAAGAACCAACACACACACCTAGCACTGCCAGCTAATAGCACAGCTGTCCTGCATGTCTGTTAGCAGTGTGGTTTATAAATAACCCCAGTTCAATTTTGGATGGACTTGGGTCACCCTCATACCTGGACCACTCCCAGGGAATTAGGGAGAAAACTAGGCTGGTGTCTCTGATTACTGGGTGTTAGGGAGAGAACTAGGCTGGTGTCTCTGGTTACTGGGTGTTAGGGAGAAAACTAGGCTGGTGTCTCTGGTTACTGGGAGTTAGCGAGAGAACTAGGCTGGTGTCTCTGGTTACTGGGAGTTAGGTAGAGAACTAGGCTGGTGTCTCTCTGGTTACTGGAAGTTAGGGAGAACTAGACTGGTGTCTCTGGGTACTGGGTGTTAGGGAGAGAACTAGGCTGGTGTGTCTCTGGTTACTGGAAGTTAGGGAGAACTAGACTGGTGTCTCTGGGTACTGGGTGTTAGGGAGAGAACTAGGCTGGTGTCTCTCTGGTCACAGGGGCCATGTTAGGGTCAGGTGACATCGCAGTAGTTGGGGACTGTCCCACTGACTGACACACACAGCTGACCTCTTTAACATGACCCTGCCAGGATATCTGTTTGTCTGTGCATCTGTTTGTCTCTCTCTCTGCCTCTCTCTCTGCCTCTCTCTCTGTCTCTCTCTCTCTCTCTCTGTGTCTCTGACATCACTTGTCTGTTATATTAGGTAGAAGAGTAGACACTAGAGAGATCTCCTGTTGTTGTGGATTAACAGCAAGATGAAGCCCAGGAGACCAATAAGAGCTCAGGAACACCAGAATTCTCACATTACATTCACAGGAACTAACTCTTTCTTTCTCCTCTCTCTCCACAGTTGCTGCGTAACCACAAAGCTGTGTTCATCCAGAAACATGTGCGTGGCTGGCTGGCCAGACAGCGGTACAAGCGCTCCCTGCGAGCCATCGTCTATCTGCAGTGCTGCATCAGGAGGATGAAGGCCAAGAAAGAGCTGAAGAAGCTGAAAATCGAGGCCCGCTCCGTTGAACATTTCAAGAAACTTAACGTTGGCATGGAGAATAAGATCATGCAGCTGCAGAGGAAGTTAGACGAACAGGTGGGGCTCTGTACAAACCAGGTGGCCATTTTGGATCTTTGTGCTGCTGGATAACAAACTCTCTCCTCCAAGAGTGGCTGCTCGAATAGAACATGCATCTTCACCCATTACATTAACATGATCTCTCTCTCTCTCCCAGGCTAAAGACAACCGTGTGACCAGCGAGCGGCTGAACTGTCTGGAGACGTCCCACGCGGTGGAGAGTGAGAAGCTGAAGGTAGAGGTGTCTAAGCTGAAGGGGATAGAAGAGGAAGCCAAGAACAACGCCAACCGTGTCACTTCCCTTCTGGAGCAGCTGGAGAGGCTGAGGAAGGAGCTGACCACCACCCAGAAAGAGAAGAAGACCATTGAGGACTGGGCTACCAAGTACAGGGATGAGATGGAAAAGGTGAGGGATGAGGAGGGTGGTGGGATAGAAAAGGACTCACTCTAGTCATCTCTTCATCTTGTCTCCTCCAATCACTTCTCAGATATATTTCAGATAAATGGCTCCCTTTCATACATCGTTCCCATAGTGGCCCTATAGAAGTGTGACACGTTTGTATAAGAATGTGTAATGTGTGTCGTGGTTCAATGGTTTAGGACCCAGGGGAATCTACTGCAGACTGGGCACATGGCGGGCTGGGAGGCCATTGCCTTGGTGCAGGTGAGACCGGTAGCCTAGTGTAGTGTAGTGTAGGTGAGACAGGTAGGCTAGTGTAGTGTGGGTGTGTAGGTGAGACAGGTAGACTAGTGTAGTGTAGGTGAGACAGGTAGACTAGTGTAGTGTAGGTGAGACAGGTAGGCTAGTGTAGTGTAGGTGAGACAGGTAGGCTAGTGTAGGTGAGACAGGTAGGCTAGTGTAGTGTAGGCTAGTGTAGTGTGGGTGTGTAGGTGAGACAGGTAGACTAGTGTAGTGTGGGTGTGTAGGTGAGACAGGTAGACTAGTGTAGTGTAGGTAAGAGAGGTATACTAGTGTGGTGTAGGTGAGACAGGTAGGCTAGTGTAGTATGGGTGTGTAGGTGAGACAGGTAGACTAGTGTAGTGTAGGTGAGACAGGTAGGCTAGTGTAGTGTGGGTGTGTAGATGAACCAGGTAGGCTAGTGTGGTGTAGGTGAGACAGGTAGGCTATTGTAGTAGGTGTGTAGGTGAGACAGGCCTCAAACAATCGGAAAGGGAAAATGACTTTACCCCAGTCCTCAGCAGTCCAATCCCTGTACCTTTTGCAGAATATCAGTCTGTCCCTGATGTGTTTCCTGGAGAGAAGTGGCTTATTTGCTGCCCTTCTTGATACCAGGCCGTCCTCTAAAAGTCTTTGCCTCACTGTGCATGCAGATGCACTCACACCTGCCTGCTGCTATTCTTGAGCTAGCTCTGTACTGGTGGTGCCCTGATCCCGCAGCTGAATCAACTTTAGGAGACGGTCCTGTCTCTTGCTGGACTTTCTTGGGAGCCCTGAAGCCTTCTTCACAACAATTGAACCGCTCTCCTTGAAGTTCTTGATGATCTGATAAATGGTTGATTTAGGTGCAATCTTACTGGCAGCAATATCCTTGCCTGCGAAGCCCTTTTTGTGCAAAGCAATGATGACGGCACGTGTTTCCTTGCAAGTAACCATGGTTGACAGAGGAAGAACAATGATTCCAAGCACCACCCTCCTTTTGAAGCTTCCAGTCTGTTATTCGAACTCAATCAGCATGACAGAGTGATCTCCAGCCTTGTCCTCGTCAATACTCACACCTGTGTTAACGAGAGAATCACTGACATGATGTCAGCTGGTCCTTTTGTGGCAGGACTGAAATCCAGTGGAAATGTTTTTGGGGGGATTCAGTTAATTTGCATGGCAAAGAGGGACTTTGCAATTCATCTGATCACTATTCATAACATTCTGGAGAATATGCAAATTGCATCATACAAACTGAGGCAGCAGACTTTGTGAAAATTAATATTTGTGTCATTCTCAAAACTTTTGGCCACGACTGTGGTATGGGTGTGTAGGTGATACAGGTAGGCTAGTGTAGTGTGGTTGTGTAGGTGAGACAGGAAGGCTAGTGTACTGTGGGTGTTTAGGTGAGACAGGTAGACTCATGTGGTTGTGTAGTTAATAGCAGGTAGACTAGTGCTAGCTGTGCAGTACAGTAGAGCAGTCCTCCAGAAGCCCAGTGAAATCAACTAAACCCCAATGTCCTTGCAGTCCAGACCTGAGTCAGATACAGAACACCTGTCAAATACTTAAGATGCACTTGATTTGTTTCACCCTGTACACTGGGACCAATGGAAATGTTCTGAAACGCCCCCAACTCTGCACACTGGTCCAGCAAATCAAGTGCACCTTTAAGTATTTGAAACTATTTGACCCAGATCTGCTAGTGTTCTCAAATGATTGATGGATTACTGGACCAATAGGCTGTGGTAGACTTGATTGAAGTATTTTCTCCTGTGTGTGAAGATGGTAGCAGAGCTGAAGCAGCAGAATGGTCTGCTGAAGACCGAGAAAGACGACCTGAACCGAATGATCAAGGAACAGAGCCAGCAGATGACAGGTACCAACCATTCACTAGCTTTAGACCAATCATGTTCACTGTTACTATATTTAGACCAATCACATTCCGTGTAAATATATTTAGACCAATCACACTCATTGTTGAAGTTCCATACAGAGAATTGATGATACGCTCCCCACACGTGCTGAACTTGTCTTCTTTCTCCTCTACCTCCCCCTTTCCCTTCTTCTCTCTGTGTTCTCTCCTCCCCATCTCCTCCACCTCCCCCTTTCCCTTCTTCTCTCTGTGTTATCTCCTCCACCTCCCCCTTTCCCTTCTTCTCTCTGTGTTCTCTCCTCCCCATCTCCTCTACCTCCCCCTTTCCCTTCTTCTCTCTGTGCTCTCTCCTCCCCATCTCCTCCACCTCCCCCTTTCCCTTCTTCTCTCTGTGTTCTCTCCTCCCCATCTCCTCCACCTCCCCCTTTCCCTTCTTCTCTCTGTGTTCTCTCCTCCCCATCTCCTCTACCTCCCCCTTTCCCTTCTTCTCTCTGTGCTCTCTCCTCCCCATCTCCTCTACCTCCCCTTTCCCTTCTTCTCTCTGTGTTCTCTCCTCCCCATCTCCTCTACCTCCCCCTTTCCCTTCTTCTCTCTGTGTTCTCTCCTCCCCATCTCCTCTACCTCCCCCTTTCCCTTCTTCTCTCTGTGTTCTCTCCTCCCCATCTCCTCTACCTCCCCCTTTCCCTTCTTCTCTCTGTGTTCTCTCCTCCCCATCTCCTCTACCTCCCCCTTTCCCTTCTTCTCTCTGTGTTATCTCCTCCCCATCTCCTCTACCTCCCCCTTTCCCTTCTTCTCTCTGTGTTATCTCCTCCCCATCTCCTCTACCTCCCCCTTTCCTTCTTCTCTCTGTGTTATCTCCTCCCCATCTCCTCTACCTCCCCCTTTCCTTCTTCTCTCTGTGCTCTCTCCTCCCCATCTCCTCCACCTCCCCTTTCCCTTCTTCTCTCTGTGTTCTCTCCTCCCCCATCTCCTCCACCTCCCCCTTTCCCTTCTTCTCTCTGTGTTCTCTCCTCCACCTCCCCCTTTCCCTTCTTCTCTCTGTGTTCTCTCCTCCACCTCCCCCTTTCCCTTCTTCTCTCTGTGTTCTCTCCTCCACCTCCCCCTTTCCCTTCTTCTCTCTGTGTTATCTCCTCCACCTCCCCCTTTCCCTTCTTCTCTCTGTGTTCTCTCCTCCCCATCTCCTCCACCTCCCCCTTTCCCTTCTTCTCTCTGTGTTCTCTCCTCCCCATCTCCTCTACCTCCCCCTTTCCCTTCTTCTCTCTGTGTTCTCTCCTCCCCATCTCCTCCACCTCCCCCTTTCCCTTCTTCTCTCTGTGTTATCTCCTCCCCATCTCCTCTACCTCCCCCTTTCCCTTCTTCTCTCTGTGTTCTCTCCTCCCCTCTCCACCTCCCCCTTTCCCTTCTTCTCTCTGTGTTCTCTCCTCCCCATCTCCTCCACCTCCCCCTTTCCCTTCTTCTCTCTGTGTTCTCTCCTCCCCATCTCCTCTACCTCCCCTTTCCCTTCTTCTCTCTGTGTTATCTCCTCCCATCTCCTCTACCTCCCCTTTCCCTTCTTCTCTCTGTGTTATCTCCTCCACCTCCCCCTTTCCTTCTTCTCTCTGTGTTCTCTCCTCCCCATCTCCTCTACCTCCCCTTTCCTTCTTCTCTCTGTGTTCTCTCCTCCCCATCTCCTCCACCTCCCCTTTCCCTTCTTCTCTCTGTGTTATCTCCTCCACCTCCCCCTTTCCCTTCTTCTCTCTGTGTTCTCTCCTCCCCATCTCCTCCACCTCCCCTTTCCCTTCTTCTCTCTGTGTTCTCTCCTCCCCATCTCCTCTACCTCCCCTTTCCCTTCTTCTCTCTGTGTTCTCTCCTCCCCATCTCCTCCACCTCCCCCTTTCCCTTCTTCTCTCTGTGTTCTCTCCTCCCCATCTCCTCTACCTCCCCTTTCCCTTCTTCTCTCTGTGCTCTCTCCTCCCCATCTCCTCTACCTCCCCCTTTCCCTTCTTCTCTCTGTGTTCTCTCCTCCCCATCTCCTCCACCTCCCCTTTCCCTTCTTCTCTCTGTGCTCTCTCCTCTACCTCCCCCTTTCCCTTCTTCTCTCTGTGTTCTCTCCTCCCCATCTCCTCTACCTCCCCTTTTCCTTCTTCTCTCTGTGTTCTCTCCTCCCCATCTCCTCTACCTCCCCCTTTCCCTTCTTCTCTCTGTGTTATCTCCTCCCCATCTCCTCTGCCTCCCCCTTTCCTTCTTCTCTCTGTGTTATCTCCTCCCCATCTCCTCCCTCATTCCCTTCTTCTCTCTGTGTTATCTCCTCCCCATCTCCTCTACCTCCCCCTTTCCCTTCTTCTCTCTGTGTTCTCTCCTCCCCATCTCCTCCACCTCCCCCTTTCCCTTCTTCTCTCTGTGTTCTCTCCTCCACCTCCCCCTTTCCCTTCTTCTCTCTGTGTTCTCTCCTCCACCTCCCCTTTCCCTTCTTCTCTCTGTGTTCTCTCCTCCACCTCCCCCTTTCCCTTCTTCTCTCTGTGTTATCTCCTCCACCTCCCCCTTTCCTTCTTCTCTCTGTGTTCTCTCCTCCCCATCTCCTCCACCTCCCCCTTTCCCTTCTTCTCTCTGTGTTCTCTCCTCCCCCCATCTCCTCTACCTCCCTTTCCCTTCTTCTCTCTGTGTTCTCTCCTCCCCATCTCCTCCACCTCCCCCTTTCCCTTCTTCTCTCTGTGTTATCTCCTCCCCATCTCCTCTACCTCCCCCTTTCCCTTCTTCTCTCTGTGTTCTCTCCTCCCCATCTCCTCCACCTCCCCTTTCCCTTCTTCTCTCTGTGTTCTCTCCTCCCCATCTCCTCCACCTCCCCCTTTCCCTTCTTCTCTCTGTGTTCTCTCCTCCCCATCTCCTCTACCTCCCCCTTTCCCTTCTTCTCTCTGTGTTATCTCCTCCCCATCTCCTCTACCTCCCCCTTTCCCTTCTTCTCTCTGTGTTATCTCCTCCACCTCCCCTTTCCCTTCTTCTCTCTGTGTTCTCTCACCCCATCTCCCTACCTTTCCCTTCTTCTCTCTGTGTTCTCTCCTCCCCATCTCCTCCACCTCCCCCTTTCCCTTCTTCTCTCTGTGTTATCTCCTCCACCTCCCCTTTCCTTCTTCTCTCTGTGTTCTCTCCTCCCCATCTCCTCCACCTCCCCCTTTCCCTTCTTCTCTCTGTGCTCTCTCCTCCCCATCTCCTCCACCTCCCCCTTTCCCTTCTTCTCTCTGTGTTCTCTCCTCCCCATCTCCTCCACCTCCCCCTTTCCCTTCTTCTCTCTGTGTTCTCTCCTCCCCATCTCCTCCACCTCCCCCTTTCCCTTCTTCTCTCTGTGTTCTCTCCTCCCCATCTCCTCCACCTCCCCTTTCCCTTCTTCTCTCTGTGTTCTCTCCTCCCCATCTCCTCCACCTCCCCCTTTCCCTTCTTCTCTCTGTGTTCTCTCCTCCCCATCTCCTCCACCTCCCCTTTCCCTTCTTCTCTCTGTGTTCTCTCCTCCCCATCTCCTCCACCTCCCCTTTCCCTTCTTCTCTCTGTGTTCTCTCCTCCCCATCTCATCTACCTCCCCTTTCCCTTCTTCTCTCTGTGCTCTCTCCTCCCCATCTCCTCCACCTCCCCCTTTCCCTTCTTCTCTCTGTGTTCTCTCCTCCCCATCTCCTCTACCTCCCCCTTTCCCTTCTTCTCTCTGTGCTCTCTCCTCCCCATCTCCTCCACCTCCCCTTTCCCTTCTTCTCTCTGTGTTCTCTCCTCCCCATCTCCTCCACCTCCCCCTTTCCCTTCTTCTCTCTGTGTTCTCTCCTCCCCATCTCCTCCACCTCCCCCTTTCCCTTCTTCTCTCTGTGTTCTCTCCTCCCCATCTCCTCCACCTCCCCCTTTCCCTTCTTCTCTCTGTGTTCTCTCCTCCCCATCTCCTCCACCTCCCCCTTTCCCTTCTTCTCTCTGTGTTATCTCCTCCCCATCTCCTCCACCTCCCCCTTTCCTTCTTCTCTCTGTGTTCTCTCCTCCCCATCTCCTCTACCTCCCCCTTTCCCTTCTTCTCTCTGTGTTCTCTCCTCCCCATCTCCTCCACCTCCCCTTTCCCTTCTTCTCTCTGTGCTCTCTCCTCCCCATCTCCTCCACCTCCCCCTTTCCCTTCTTCTCTCTGTGTTCTCTCCTCCCCATCTCCTCCACCTCCCCCTTTCCCTTCTTCTCTCTGTGTTCTCTCCTCCCCATCTCCTCCACCTCCCCCTTTCCCTTCTTCTCTCTGTGCTCTCTCCTCCCCATCTCCTCCACCTCCCCCTTTCCCTTCTTCTCTCTGTGTTCTCTCCTCCCCATCTCCTCCACCTCCCCCTTTCCCTTCTTTTCTCTGTGTTCTCTCCTCCCCATCTCCTCCACCTCCCCCTTTCCCTTCTTTTCTCTGTGTTCTCTCCTCCCCATCTCCTCTACCTCCCCCTTTCCCTTCTTCTCTCTGTGTTCTCTCCTCCCCATCTCCTCCACCTCCCCCTTTCCCTTCTTCTCTCTGTGTTCTCTCCTCCCCATCTCCTCCACCTCCCCTTTCCCTTCTTCTCTCTGTGCTCTCTCCTCCCCATCTCATCTACCTCCCCCTTTCCCTTCTTCTCTCTGTGCTCTCTCCTCCCCATCTCCTCCACCTCCCCCTTTCCTTCTTCTCTCTGTGTTCTCTCCTCCCCATCTCCTCCACCTCCCCCTTTCCCTTCTTCTCTCTGTGTTCTCTCCTCCCCCATCTCCTCCACCTCCCCTTTCCCTTCTTCTCTCTGTGTTCTCTCCTCCCCATCTCCTCTACCTCCCCCTTTCCCTTCTTCTCTCTGTGTTCTCTCCTCCCCATCTCCTCCACCTCCCCCTTTCCCTTCTTCTCTCTGTGTTCTCTCCTCCCCATCTCCTCCACCTCCCCCTTTCCCTTCTTCTCTCTGTGTTCTCTCCTCCCCATCTCCTCCACCTCCCCTTTCCTTCTTCTCTCTGTGTTCTCTCCTCCCCATCTCCTCCACCTCCCCTTTCCCTTCTTCTCTCTGTGTTCTCTCCTCCCCATCTCCTCCACCTCCCCTTTCCTTCTTCTCTCTGTGTTCTCTCCTCCCCATCTCCTCTACCTCCCCTTTCCCTTCTTCTCTCTGTGCTCTCTCCTCCCCATCTCCTCTACCTCCCCTTTCCCTTCTTCTCTCTGTGTTCTCTCCTCCCCATCTCCTCTACCTCCCCTTTCCCTTCTTCTCTCTGTGTTCTCTCCTCCCCATCTCCTCTACCTCCCCCTTTCCCTTCTTCTCTCTGTGTTATCTCCTCCCCATCTCCTCTACCTCCCCCTTTCCCTTCTTCTCTCTGTGTTATCTCCTCCCCATCTCCTCTACCTCCCCTTTCCCTTCTTCTCTCTGTGTTATCTCCTCCCCATCTCCTCTACCTCCCCTTTCCCTTCTTCTCTCTGTGCTCTCTCCTCCCCATCTCCTCCACCTCCCCCTTTCCCTTCTTCTCTCTGTGTTCTCTCCTCCCCATCTCCTCCACCTCCCCTTTCCCTTCTTCTCTCTGTGTTCTCTCCTCCACCTCCCCTTTCCTTCTTCTCTCTGTGTTCTCTCCTCCACCTCCCCCTTTCCTTCTTCTCTCTGTGTTCTCTCCTCCACCTCCCCCTTTCCCTTCTTCTCTCTGTGTTATCTCCTCCACCTCCCCTTTCCCTTCTTCTCTCTGTGTTCTCTCCTCCCCATCTCCTCCACCTCCCCTTTCCCTTCTTCTCTCTGTGTTCTCTCCTCCCCATCTCCTCTACCTCCCCCTTTCCCTTCTTCTCTCTGTGTTCTCTCTCTCCCCATCTCCTCCACCTCCCCCTTTCCCTTCTTCTCTCTGTGTTATCTCCTCCCCATCTCCTCTACCTCCCCTTTCCTTCTTCTCTCTGTGTTCTCTCCTCCCCATCTCCTCCACCTCCCCTTTCCCTTCTTCTCTCTGTGTTCTCTCCTCCCCATCTCCTCCACCTCCCCCTTTCCCTTCTTCTCTCTGTGTTCTCTCCTCCCCATCTCCTCTACCTCCCCTTTCCCTTCTTCTCTCTGTGTTATCTCCTCCCCATCTCCTCTACCTCCCCCTTTCCCTTCTTCTCTCTGTGTTATCTCCTCCACCTCCCCCTTTCCCTTCTTCTCTCTGTGTTCTCTCCTCCCCATCTCCTCTACCTCCCCTTTCCCTTCTTCTCTCTGTGTTCTCTCCTCCCCATCTCCTCCACCTCCCCCTTTCCCTTCTTCTCTCTGTGTTATCTCCTCCACCTCCCCCCTTCCCTTCTTCTCTCTGTGTTCTCTCCTCCCCATCTCCTCCACCTCCCCTTTCCCTTCTTCTCTCTGTGCTCTCTCCTCCCCATCTCCTCCACCTCCCCCTTTCCCTTCTTCTCTCTGTGTTCTCTCCTCCCCATCTCCTCCACCTCCCCCTTTCCCTTCTTCTCTCTGTGTTCTCTCCTCCCCATCTCCTCCACCTCCCCCTTTCCCTTCTTCTCTCTGTGTTCTCTCCTCCCCATCTCCTCCACCTCCCCTTTCCCTTCTTCTCTCTGTGTTCTCTCCTCCCCATCTCCTCCACCTCCCCCTTTCCCTTCTTCTCTCTGTGTTCTCTCCTCCCCATCTCCTCCACCTCCCCTTTCCCTTCTTCTCTCTGTGCTCTCTCCTCCCCATCTCCTCCACCTCCCCCTTTCCCTTCTTCTCTCTGTGTTCTCTCCTCCCCATCTCATCTACCTCCCCCTTTCCCTTCTTCTCTCTGTGCTCTCTCCTCCCCATCTCCTCCACCTCCCCTTTCCTTCTTCTCTCTGTGTTCTCTCCTCCCCATCTCCTCCACCTCCCCCTTTCCCTTCTTCTCTCTGTGCTCTCTCCTCCCCATCTCCTCCACCTCCCCCTTTCCCTTCTTCTCTCTGTGTTCTCTCCTCCCCATCTCCTCCACCTCCCCCTTTCCCTTCTTCTCTCTGTGTTCTCTCCTCCCCATCTCCTCCACCTCCCCCTTTCCCTTCTTCTCTCTGTGTTCTCTCCTCCCCATCTCCTCCACCTCCCCCTTTCCCTTCTTCTCTCTGTGTTCTCTCCTCCCCATCTCCTCCACCTCCCCTTTCCCTTCTTCTCTCTGTGTTATCTCCTCCCCATCTCCTCCACCTCCCCCTTTCCCTTCTTCTCTCTGTGTTCTCTCCTCCCCATCTCCTCTACCTCCCCCTTTCCCTTCTTCTCTCTGTGTTCTCTCCTCCCCATCTCCTCCACCTCCCCCTTTCCCTTCTTCTCTCTGTGCTCTCTCCTCCCCATCTCCTCCACCTCCCCCTTTCCCTTCTTCTCTCTGTGTTCTCTCCTCCCCATCTCCTCCACCTCCCCCTTTCCCTTCTTCTCTCTGTGCTCTCTCTCCCCATCTCCTCCACCTCCCCTTTCCTTCTTCTCTCTGTGTTCTCTCCTCCCCATCTCCTCCACCTCCCCTTTCCCTTCTTTTCTCTGTGTTCTCTCCTCCCCATCTCCTCCACCTCCCCCTTTCCTTCTTTTCTCTGTGTTCTCTCCTCCCCATCTCCTCTACCTCCCCCTTTCCCTTCTTCTCTCTGTGTTCTCTCCTCCCCATCTCCTCCACCTCCCCCTTTCCCTTCTTCTCTCTGTGTTCTCTCCCTCCCCATCTCCTCCACCTCCCCTTTCCTTCTTCTCTCTGTGCTCTCTCCTCCCCATCTCATCTACCTCCCCCTTTCCCTTCTTCTCTCTGTGCTCTCTCCTCCCCATCTCCTCCACCTCCCCCTTTCCCTTCTTCTCTCTGTGTTCTCTCCTCCCCATCTCCTCCACCTCCCCCCTTTCCCTTCTTCTCTCTGTGTTCTCTCCTCCCCATCTCCTCCACCTCCCCCTTTCCCTTCTTCTCTCTGTGTTCTCTCCTCCCCATCTCCTCTACCTCCCCCTTTCCCTTCTTCTCTCTGTGTTCTCTCCTCCCCATCTCCTCCACCTCCCCCTTTCCCTTCTTCTCTCTGTGTTCTCTCCTCCCCCATCTCCTCCACCTCCCCCCTTTCCTTCTTCTCTCTGTGTTCTCTCCTCCCCATCTCTCCACCTCCCCCTTTCCTTCTTCTCTCTGTGTTCTCTCCTCCCCATCTCCTCCACCTCCCCTTTCCCTTCTTCTCTCTGTGTTCTCTCCTCCCCATCTCCTCCACCTCCCCCTTTCCCTTCTTCTCTCTGTGTTCTCTCCTCCCCATCTCCTCTACCTCCCCTTTCCCTTCTTCTCTCTGTGCTCTCTCCTCCCCATCTCCTCTACCTCCCCCTTTCCCTTCTTCTCTCTGTGTTCTCTCCTCCCCATCTCCTCTACCTCCCCCTTTCCCTTCTTCTCTCTGTGTTCTCTCCTCCCCATCTCCTCTACCTCCCCCTTTCCCTTCTTCTCTCTGTGTTATCTCCTCCCCATCTCCTCTACCTCCCCTTTCCCTTCTTCTCTCTGTGTTATCTCCTCCCCATCTCCTCTACCTCCCCCTTTCCCTTCTTCTCTCTGTGTTATCTCCTCCCCATCTCCTCTACCTCCCCCTTTCCTTCTTCTCTCTGTGCTCTCTCCTCCCCATCTCCTCCACCTCCCCCTTTCCCTTCTTCTCTCTGTGTTCTCTCCTCCCCATCTCCTCCACCTCCCCCTTTCCTTCTTCTCTCTGTGTTCTCTCCTCCACCTCCCCCTTTCCCTTCTTCTCTCTGTGTTCTCTCCTCCACCTCCCCTTTCCTTCTTCTCTCTGTGTTCTCTCCTCCACCTCCCCCTTTCCCTTCTTCTCTCTGTGTTATCTCCTCCACCTCCCCCTTTCCCTTCTTCTCTCTGTGTTCTCTCCTCCCCATCTCCTCCACCTCCCCCTTTCCCTTCTTCTCTCTGTGTTCTCTCCTCCCCATCTCCTCTACCTCCCCCTTTCCCTTCTTCTCTCTGTGTTCTCTCCTCCCCATCTCCTCCACCTCCCCCTTTCCCTTCTTCTCTCTGTGTTATCTCCTCCCCATCTCCTCTACCTCCCCTTTCCCTTCTTCTCTCTGTGTTCTCTCCTCCCATCTCCTCCACCTCCCCCTTTCCCTTCTTCTCTCTGTGTTCTCTCCTCCCCATCTCCTCCACCTCCCCTTTCCCTTCTTCTCTCTGTGTTCTCTCCTCCCCATCTCCTCTACCTCCCCCTTTTCCCTTCTTCTCTCTGTCCCCTCCCCATCTCCTCTACCTCCCCCTTTCCCTTCTTCTCTCTGTGTTATCTCCTCCACCTCCCCCTTTCCTTCTTCTCTCTGTGTTCTCTCCTCCCCATCTCCTCTACCTCCCCCTTTCCCTTCTTCTCTCTGTGTTCTCTCCTCCCCATCTCCTCCACCTCCCCTTTCCCTTCTTCTCTCTGTGTTATCTCCTCCACCTCCCCCTTTCCCTTCTTCTCTCTGTGTTCTCTCCTCCCCATCTCCTCCACCTCCCCTTTCCCTTCTTCTCTCTGTGCTCTCTCCTCCCCATCTCCTCCACCTCCCCCTTTCCCTTCTTCTCTCTGTGTTCTCTCCTCCCCATCTCCTCCACCTCCCCCTTTCCCTTCTTCTCTCTGTGTTCTCTCCTCCCCATCTCCTCCACCTCCCCCTTTCCCTTCTTCTCTGTGTTCTCTCCTCCCCATCTCCTCCACCTCCCCCTTTCCCTTCTTCTCTCTGTGTTCTCTCCTCCCCATCTCCTCCACCTCCCCTTTCCCTTCTTCTCTCTGTGTTCTCTCCTCCCCATCTCCTCCACCTCCCCCTTTCCCTTCTTCTCTCTGTGTTCTCTCCTCCCCATCTCCTCCACCTCCCCCCCTTCTTCTCTCTGTGTTCTCTCCTCCCCATCTCATCTACCTCCCCTTTCCTTCTTCTCTCTGTGCTCTCTCCTCCCCATCTCCTCCACCTCCCCCTTTCCCTTCTTCTCCCTGTGTTCTCTCCTCCCCATCTCCTCTACCTCCCCCTTTCCCTTCTTCTCTCTGTGCTCTCTCCTCCCCATCTCCTCCACCTCCCCCTTTCCCTTCTTCTCTCTGTGTTCTCTCCTCCCCATCTCCTCCACCTCCCCTTTCCCTTCTTCTCTCTGTGTTCTCTCCTCCCCATCTCCTCCACCTCCCCCTTTCCCTTCTTCTCTCTGTGTTCTCTCCTCCCCATCTCCTCCACCTCCCCCTTTCCCTTCTTCTCTCTGTGTTCTCTCCTCCCCATCTCCTCCACCTCCCCCTTTCCTTCTTCTCTCTGTGTTATCTCCTCCCCATCTCCTCCACCTCCCCCTTTCCCTTCTTCTCTCTGTGTTCTCTCCTCCCCATCTCCTCTACCTCCCCCTTTCCCTTCTTCTCTCTGTGTTCTCTCCTCCCCATCTCCTCCACCTCCCCTTTCCCTTCTTCTCTCTGTGCTCTCTCCTCCCCATCTCCTCCACCTCCCCCTTTCCCTTCTTCTCTCTGTGTTCTCTCCTCCCCATCTCCTCCACCTCCCCTTTCCCTTCTTCTCTCTGTGCTCTCTCCTCCCCATCTCCTCCACCTCCCCTTTCCCTTCTTCTCTCTGTGTTCTCTCCTCCCCATCTCCTCCACCTCCCCCTTTCCCTTCTTCTCTCTGTGTTCTCTCCTCCCCATCTCCTCCACCTCCCCCTTTCCCTTCTTCTCTCTGTGCTCTCTCCTCCCCATCTCCTCCACCTCCCCTTTCCTTCTTTTCTCTGTGTTCTCTCCTCCCCATCTCCTCCACCTCCCCCTTTCCCTTCTTTTCTCTGTGTTCTCTCCTCCCCATCTCCTCTACCTCCCCCTTTCCCTTCTTCTCTCTGTGTTCTCTCTCCCCATCTCCTCCACCTCCCCCTTTCCCTTCTTCTCTCTGTGTTCTCTCCTCCCCATCTCCTCCACCTCCCCCTTTCCCTTCTTCTCTCTGTGCTCTCTCCTCCCCATCTCCTCTACCTCCCCCTTTCCTTCTTCTCTCTGTGCTCTCTCCTCCCCATCTCCTCCACCTCCCCCTTTCCCTTCTTCTCTCTGTGTTCTCTCCTCCCCATCTCCTCCACCTCCCCCTTTCCCTTCTTCTCTCTGTGTTCTCTCCTCCCCATCTCCTCCACCTCCCCCTTTCCCTTCTTCTCTCTGTGTTCTCTCCTCCCCATCTCCTCTACCTCCCCTTTTCCCTTCTTCTCTCTGTGTTCTCTCCTCCCCATCTCCTCCACCTCCCCCTTTCCCTTCTTCTCTCTGTGTTCTCTCCTCCCCATCTCCTCCACCTCCCCCTTTCCCTTCTTCTCTCTGTGTTCTCTCCTCCCCATCTCATCTACCTCCCCCTTTCCCTTCTTCTCTCTGTGCTCTCTCCTCCCCATCTCCTCCCCTTTCCCTTCTTCTCTCTGTGTTCTCTCCTCCCCATCTCCTCCACCTCCCCCTTTCCCTTCTTCTCTCTGTGTTCTCTCCTCCCCATCTCCTCCACCTCCCCCTTTCCTTCTTCTCTCTGTGTTCTCTCCTCCCCATCTCCTCTACCTCCCCTTTCCCTTCTTCTCTCTGTGTTCTCTCCTCCCCATCTCCTCCACCTCCCCTTTCCCTTCTTCTCTCTGTGTTCTCTCCTCCCCATCTCCTCCACCTCCCCCTTTCCCTTCTTCTCTGTGTTCTCTCCTCCCCATCTCCTCCACCTCCCCTTTCCCTTCTTCTCTCTGTGTTCTCTCCTCCCCATCTCATCTACCTCCCCCTTTCCCTTCTTCTCTCTGTGCTCTCTCCTCCCCATCTCCTCCCCCTTTCCCTTCTTCTCTCTGTGTTCTCTCCTCCCCATCTCCTCCACCTCCCCTTTCCCTTCTTCTCTCTGTGTTCTCTCCTCCCCATCTCCTCCACCTCCCCTTTCCCTTCTTCTCTCTGTGTTCTCTCCTCCCCATCTCCTCCACCTCCCCCTTTCCCTTCTTCTCTCTGTGTTCTCTCCTCCCCATCTCCTCCACCTCCCCCTTTCCCTTCTTCTCTCTGTGTTCTCTCCTCCCCATCTCCTCCACCTCCCCCTTTCCCTTCTTCTCTCTGTGTTCTCTCCTCCCCATCTCCTCCACCTCCCCCTTTCCCTTCTTCTCTCTGTGTTCTCTCCTCCCCATCTCCTCCACCTCCCCCTTTCCCTTCTTCTCTCTGTGTTCTCTCCTCCCCATCTCCTCCACCTCCCCCTTTCCCTTCTTCTCTCTGTGTTCTCTCCTCCCCATCTCCTCCACCTCCCCCTTTCCCTTCTTCTCTCTGTGTTCTCTCCTCCCCATCTCCTCCACCTCCCCCTTTCCCTTCTTCTCTCTGTGTTCTCTCCTCCCCATCTCCTCTACCTCCCCCTTTCCCTTCTTCTCTCTGTGTTCTCTCCTCCCCATCTCCTCCACCTCCCCCTTTCCCTTCTTCTCTCTGTGCTCTCTCCTCCCCATCTCCTCCACCTCCCCCTTTCCCTTCTTCTCTCTGTGTTCTCTCCTCCCCATCTCATCTACCTCCCCCTTTCCCTTCTTCTCTCTGTGCTCTCTCCTCCCCATCTCCTCCCCCTTTCCCTTCTTCTCTCTGTGCTCTCTCCTCCCCATCTCCTCCACCTCCTCCCCCTTTCAGAGAAAATGACTCGTGCATTAGCGGAGGAGACTCAGCAGTTGGAGAGCGATCTGAACGAGGAGAGGTCTCGCTACCAGAACCTCCTAACAGAACACCTGAGACTGGAGGAACGCTACGACGACCTCAAGGAAGAAATCACTCTCTCTGTGGTAGGAGGCTAACGCATAGCATGTCAACATTTTCACACTCACAAACATTGGACCAAACCAGACCACACACACTCACAAACACTGGACTGAACCAGACCACTCACAAACACTGGACCGAAACAGATCACACACACTCACAAACACTGGACCCGAACCATACCACACACAATCACAAACACTGGACCGAACCATACCACACACACTCACAAACACTGGACCGAACCATACCACACACACTCACAAACACTGGACCGAACCATACCACACACACTCACAAACACTGGACCGAACCATACCACACACACTCACAAACACTGGACCGAACCAGACCACACACACTCACAAACACTGGACCGAACCAGACCACCCACACTCACAAACACTGGACCGAACCAGACCACACACACTCACAAACACTGGACCGAACCAGACCACCCACACTCACAAACACTGGACCGAACCAGACCACCCACACTCACAAACACTGGACCGAACCAGACCACCCACACTCACAAACACTGGACCGAACCAGACCACCCACACTCACAAACACTGGACCGAACCAGACCACACACACTCACAAACACTGGACCGAACCAGACCACACACACTCACAAACACTGGACCGAACCAGACCACCCACACTCACAAACACTGGACCGAACCAGACCACACACACTCACAAACACTGGACCGAACCAGACCACACACACTCACAAACACTGGACCGAACCAGACCACACACACTCACAAACACTGGACCGAACCAGACCACACACACTCACAAACACTGGACCGAACCAGACCACACACACTCACAAACACTGGACCGAACCAGACCACACACACTCACAAACACTGGACCGAACCAGACCACACACACTCACAAACACTGGACCGAACCAGACCACACACACTCACAAACACTGGACCGAACCAGACTACACACACTCACAAACACTGGACCGAACCAGACCACACACACTCACAAACACTGGACCGAACCAGACCACACACACTCACAAACACTGGACCGAACCAGACTACACACACTCACAAACACTGGACCGAACCAGACCACACACACTCACAAACACTGGACCGAACCAGACTACACACACTCACAAACACTGGACCGAACCAGACCACACACACTCACAAACACTGGACCGAACCAGACCACACACACTCACAAACACTGGACCGAACCAGACCACACACACTCACAAACACTGGACCGAACCAGACTACACACACTCACAAACACTGGACCGAACCAGACCACACACACTCACAAACACTGGACCGAACCAGACCACACACACTCACAAACACTGGACCGAACCAGACTACACACACTCACAAACACTGGACCGAACCAGACCACACACACTCACAAACACTGGACCGAACCAGACTACACACACTCACAAACACTGGACCGAACCAGACCACACACACTCACAAACACTGGACCGAACCAGACCACACACACTCACAAACACTGGACCGAACCAGACCACACACACTTACACACACGCCACACTGCCCCACCATACTAAATGCACACACATCAAACAAACACACTGCACTACACCACAAACACACACTAAAGTCCCCTTGCCCCTCCTTTCTCCAGAGCGTGCCCAAGCCCGGCCACAGGAGAACAGACTCCACCCACAGCAGCAACGGATCAGAGTGCACCTACAACTCAGAGTTCGCCGAATCAGAAGAAAGTTCCCGACATGGAGAAGTGAGTGGGACGGGACTTAGACAGAAACTTCCTCTCACCATTAGAAAATGTTACAAAAAACTTGTATGTTGCTTCAACCTGTTCTGTAGTTATTTTAACAGTTATTACAACTACACCCCTGCAGAATTGGTCGTCATTCAGTGAAACACTTTCTGTAATGTTTTAGTATTGACAGCTAATGTCTTTAATGCCCATGACGATGCCCCAAAGCTCCGCCTGTCAGTGTCATTTCTGTCTCTGACATCACTTCCTGTTGTGACAGGATGTGACCCGGGGCATGGACACGTCTCTGACTCTGAAGCTGCAGAAGCGCGTAACCGAGCTGGAGCAGGAGAAATCCTCTCTCCGCAACGAGCTAGAAAACAAGGAGGAGCAGTTCCAGCGGGCTAGAGTCAGGGTACAACCACAGTACTACACAATATTACTACAATACTATGCTGTATTACTGTATTACAACCACAGTCTTACTTACTTTACTGTCGGACCTCTCTGTCTGTCAGGATGATGAGGAGCATAAGAAATCACGTGGAGCAGAACTGGAGTACGAGTCTCTCAAGGTATTGTATAGATATCCAATCTACTCATATCTACGGTAGTGGGTAGGGGATAGGACTTAGGTGGGCAACAGCTTGTGGCTCAAGGGCCCCGGGGGGCCGCCAGTTGCCCATCACGGGGCTAGGGGTTGATTTGGGACTGGATTTGTCTGGGTGAGTGTGTTGTATACATAGATGGTTAGAGATCTCTAGATGGATATAACCCATTTTAGCATTGACATTGCCGTCTCTATGGGTGTGTATTAACACTGCCTGCCGGCGCCGGCATCCATCTTTAATCCACAGCGCCAGGAGCTGGATTCCGAGAACAAGAAGTTGAAGCACGACTTGACCGCCATGAGGCAGAGCCTGCTGGGTAATGCAGGCGCTGGGGCAGGGGCACCAGGAAGTCCACCCTACAAAGTTCTCATGGACCAACTGAACTCCTCGTGCGAGGAGCTGGAGGTGCGGAAAGAGGAGGTGCTGATTCTACGATCTCAACTGGTCTCACAGAAGGAGGCCATGCAGCACAAGGTAGGATACATGGAGGGACCCACACACACACACACACACACACACACACACACACACACACACACACGGACATGTGCAAACACACACATGCACACTGACCCATGCACAGACACGCATATATGCACAGTCTGGCAGATATAGATATATACACACACGTGAAACCTTTTCATGTCTGTCCACTGCACTATCAATGCTTCAAACACTCCAGTCTCTTCTCACCTTCTCTCTCCTCTCTTCTCTCTCCTGCCATGCCTTCCTAAAGGATGAGAAGGTACTAGAACTCTGCTGACTGCATGCTCTGGGAATGACTAGCTTAAACACATACACACGTGCCACTGATTTATTTGCATGTAACACCACCATATGTATGGTCTTTAGATTCACAATACTGGATGGGTCAAGATTCACGTGGAATAATAGTGTCTTCTCTCTGTTCTCTGCCTGATGCTCTGTTGTGTCTTCTCTACATGTGAATGTGGTTATTTTCCTTTTTCTCTCATCCCCCTCCATGTCATCCCTCTCTCCAGGAGACGATGACGGAGCCAGTGCACTATGCAGAGGATGTCCATAAGATGAAGGACTCTGGTGCAATCACTCAGGCTTATCTAGGACTCAAAGATACCAACAGGTACAACTCTCTTTCTCTCTCTCTTTTTCACTTTCACTTTCCCTCCCCATCCCTCTATCTCCTTCTCTCTGTATCTCCTCAATCTCTCTCGCTTTCTCTCTCTCCCCTTCTCTTCGCTTTCTCTCTCCTTCTCGCTTTCCCTCTCCTTCTCGCTTTCTCTCTCCTCGCTTTCTCTCTCCCTTTCTCTCTTTCACTTTCTCTTTTGCTTTCCTTCCCCCTCTATCTCCTTCTCTTTCTCTCTCCCCTTCTTTCACTTTCCCTCCCCCCTATCTCCTTCTGTATGTCACCCCCTTCCCTCTCCCCTTTCCCTTCCTCCCCCCAGAGTTCCACAGAGGACTCACTACAGTACAAGCTCCCCACCAGTATGTCTGATGTACTCCATGAGTACACTCAGTGTGTGTGAGATCTGTGTGTGTTTGAGAACTGTGTGTGTGAACTCCTCTCTCTGTTGTGCGCAGATCTCCCAGGTTCTTGCGTAAACCACTAGAAGCCAATGAGCTCCTAAATCGGCTCAGGTAACCAATCAGATGTGTCCTTTGCATCGTGAGGCGGAGCATGCGTGGCCACGCTGACCAATGGGGATTGAGCGAGACTGAGCGGAGGCTTTTTATTGGATAGGATAATATAGTTGATGATGGCTGGCTGATATTGAATCTATAATAATGATATATTATGTAGGTGATAAAAGTAGATTTGCTTCAGTAGCAATGGGTCTGCTTGTTTTGCACGCCGGGCGATGCCTAACCTGTACTGTACTATAAGTGGTGAAGGCGGCGTAAACTGCCTGCTAATTGGTATGATGATGACGCTAAGCTAGGTTAGCCTGCGTAATATTCGAACTAGCATGGTAATTAAGCTAAACTAGGTTATTCGAACTAGCATGGTAATTAAGCTAAGCTAGGTTAGCCTACATAGTATTGGTAATCTAACTAGCATGTTGAAGCTAAACTAGGTTAGCCTCCGTATGGGTTGAAGGTTAGTCATGAATGATGCACAGACTCTTAATTACTAATCAGCTCCTATGAAATGTCTTCTGCATGGAACCAAACGTGCATCTTTACCAACCGCGTGCTTCCCTGTGTTATGTTTTGTTAGTTCCATCATGTTGCTACCACCCTGTGTGTTACGTTGCGTTAAGAATCCTTGTCATTTCACATTTGGATCATTTTGCTTGTTCTCTACCAGGGGTTGGAACCAAAATTATTTCCAATTGTTTTGTTCTGACTAGAACCATATTTTTTTTTTCGACCAGCAAAAAAAAAGTTCTGAACCGGTTCGAACCCCCAAAAAAGCAAAGATTAATATAATTCCTTTCTGTTCCTTTATTAACCTCTGAAATGGACTTTTTTTAAAACATTTAGCTGGACATTAAGTTACTTCACCAATCAGTGAGGATATAGCAGCTTGCTATGGAGCGGGCAAGCTGTTTACATGCATTGGACAGACGAATGTAGGGTGTTGGATGAGACTGACATTTTCTGGGTGGGGAGAGAGCGAGAGAGGGTGGAGGAGGGTTGGCCTGAAACAGTGGGCATCTTGTTGTTATGACATGCATCATCTGAATTAGGCCCACAGAATTATACCTTCGGAAGAGCGGCTTTTATGAAGGAACTTTGAATGTCTTTGAACTTCAGAAAGTTGTATTAACGCTGGACCAGCTAGCTGGTATGTGCAGAGCGGCACGAGAATTAACTTAAAAACACCTTTTACCTTTTTGTAGTTAGTAAATCCAATGTGAAATGTGATAACTATAGTATCCTTAATTAGCATTGAAAAGGTTCATCCATTCTTCTCTGATTGTAAATCTCTCTCCCTAATTTCTGAATCAGACTTGTAACGTCAGTAGGCTACTAGACTATGCTTCAGAGGGGAAGGAGCAGGTAGCCTAGACACGCGCACACTGGAACACTTTTCTGTCAGGTGGACACTGGAACACTTTTCTTAGTGACAGAGTGTGAGGGCTTTGCATATGCACTTTGTTACGCTTTTTGTGGGACTGAAAAACAATGCATGGAAAATAAAATAATGTTCTTAACCGGTTCCATGCTTTTAAAATAATGGTTCTGTTCCAGAACAGTATAGATCACTTTTGTTCTGATTCTGTTCCTTGAAAAATGTATATTTTCCAGTTGTCGGTTCTGTTCTCTGAACTGGTTCCAACCCTTGTTCTAAACTGACATAGATTCAGAATATTAAGCACAACAAGCTGACACACACATAGCATGAGACTGCACCACCCCACCTCCCCTAAGTCCACCACCACCCCATCTCCTCTAGTCCACCACCACGCCACCTCCTCTAGTCCACCACCACCCACCTCCTCTAGTCCACCACCACCCCACCTCCTCTAGTCCACCACCACCCCACCTCCTCTAGTCCACCACCACCCCACCTCCTCTAGTCCACAATCATCCCTCCTCCTCTAGTCCACCATCACCCCACCTCCTCTAGTCCACCACCACCCCATCTCCTCTAGTCCACCATCACCCTACCTCCTCTAGTCCACCACCACCCCACCTCCTTTAGTCCACCATCATCCCTACTCCTCTAGTCCACCATCATCCCTCCTCCTCTAGTCCACCATCACCCCACCTCCTCTAGTCCACCACCACCCCACCTCCTCTAGTCCACCACCACCCCTCATCCTCTAGTCCACCATCATCCCTCCTCCTCTAGTCCACCATCATCCCTCCTCCTCTAGTCCACCATCACCCCACCTCCTCTAGTCCACCACCACCCCACCTCCTCTAGTCCACCACCACCCCTCATCCTCTAGTCCACCATCATCCCTCCTCCTCTAGTCCACCATCACCCCACCTCCTCTAGTCCACCATCACCCCACCTCCTCTAGTCCACCACCACCCCACCTCCTCTAGTCCACCACCACCCCTCATCCTCTAGTCCACCATCATCCCTCCTCCTCTAGTCCACCATCATCCCTCCTCCTCTAGTCCACCATCATCCCTCCTCCTCTAGTCCACCATCATCTCTCCTCCTCTAGTCCACCATCATCCCTCCTCCTCTAGTCCACCACCATCCCTCATCCTCTAGTCCACCATCATCCCTCATCCTCTAGTCCACCATCATCCCTCCTCCTCTAGTCCACCATCATCCCTCCTCCTCTAGTCCACCATCATCCCTCCTCCTCTAGTCCACCACCATCCCTCCTCCTCTAGTCCACCACCATCCCTCGTCCTCTAGTCCACCATCATCCCTCGTCCTCTAGTCCACCATCATCCCTCGTCCTCTAGTCCACCATCATCCCTCGTCCTCTAGTCCACCATCATCCCTCGTCCTCTAGTCCACCATCATCCCTCGTCCTCTAGTCCACCATCATCCCTCCTCCTCTAGTCCACCATCATCCCTCGTCCTCTAGTCCACCATCATCCCTCGTCCTCTAGTCCACCATCATCCCTCGTCCTCTAGTCCACCATCATCCCTCGTCCTCTAGTCCACCATCATCCCTCGTCCTCTAGTCCACCATCATCCCTCGTCCTCTAGTCCACCATCATCCCTCCTCCTCTAGTCCACCATCATCCCTCATCCTCTAGTCCACCATCATCCCTCATCCTCTAGTCCACCATCATCCCTCCTCCTCTAGTCCACCATCATCCCTCATCCTCTTGTCCACCATCATCCCTCCTCCTCTAGTCCACCATCATCCCTCCTCCTCTAGTCCACCATCATCCCTCATCCTCTAGTCCACCACCATCCCTCAACCTCTAGTCCACCATCATCCCTCCTCCTCTAGTCCACCATCATCCCTCCTCCTCTAGTCCACCATCATCCCTCATCCTCTAGTCCACCATCATCCCTCATCCTCTAGTCCACCAGCATCCCTCCTCCTCTAGTCCACCATCATCCCTCATCCTCTAGTCCATCAGCATCCCTCCTCCTCTAGTCCACCATCATCCCTCCTCCTCTAGTCCACCAGCATCCCTCCTCCTCTAGTCCACCATCATCCCTCCTTCTCTAGTCCACCATCATCCCTCCTCCTCTAGTCCACCAGCATCCCTCCTCCTCTAGTCCACCATCATCCCTCATCCTCTAGTCCACCAGCATCCCTCCTCCTCTAGTCCACCATCATCCCTCCTCCTCTAGTCCACCATCATCCCTCCTCCTCTAGTCCACCAGCATCCCTCCTCCTCTAGTCCACCATCATCCCTCATCCTCTAGTCCACCAGCATCCCTCCTCCTCTAGTCCACCATCATCCCTCCTCCTCTAGTCCACCAGCATCCCTCCTCCTCTAGTCCACCAGCATCCCTCCTCCTCTAGTCCACCAGCATCCCTCCTCCTCTAGTCCACCAGGATCCCTCCTCCTCTAGTCCACCAGCATCCCTCCTCCTCTAGTCCACCATCATCCCTCCTCCTCTAGTCCACCATCATCCCTCCTCCTCTAGTCCACCAGCATCCCTCCTCCTCTAGTCCACCATCATCCCTCCTCCTCTAGTCCACCATCATCCCTCATCCTCTAGTCCACCATCATCCCTCATCCTCTAGTCCACCAGCATCCCTCATCCTCTAGTCCACCAGCATCCCTCCTCCTCTAGTCCACCATCATCCCTCCTCCTCTAGTCCACCAGCATCCCTCCTCCTCTAGTCCACCATCATCCCTCATCCTCTAGTCCACCATCATCCCTCCTCCTCTAGTCCACCATCATCCCTCATCCTCTAGTCCACCATCATCCCTCATCCTCTAGTCCACCATCATCCCTCCTCCTCTAGTCCACCATCATCCCTCATCCTCTAGTCCACCAGCATCCCTCCTCCTCTAGTCCACCATCATCCCTCATCCTCTAGTCCACCATCATCCCTCCGTCAGATCCCCCACTGCTGACTTCCATAGGCTGAATGAGATGGGGGGCTGTGGCTGGTATATGAAGGGTTAGAGGAGACCAACAGGTTAACCGTGTGTGTGTGCGTGCGTGCGTGCGTGCGTGCGTGTGTGTGGACCAGGCGTGGTATGAGGCTGTTTGCTCTTGCTCCCTCCATCCCATATTTTCTCCTTCTTGCTTTCCCAACCTCCTATAGTAGTTGAAGAATGATTCTAATCTTCTCTCTCCATCCCCTCCTCTCAGACTGTTGGAGGGCCAGATGCAGCAGCAGCGGCGTAGCTATGACAACGAGGTGGAGGTGTTGCGAGGGGAGTTACAGAGTGTTAAAGAGGAGAATAACCGTCAACAACAGCTGCTGGCCCAGAACCTGCAGCTCCCACCAGAGGCACGCATAGAGGCTAGTCTACAGCATGAGATCACACGACTCACCAACGAAAACCTGGTACGTTACACACTTACACACACACATAGTATACGCACACATGTAGTATACACACACACATACACTGAGTGTACAAAACATTAAGGACACCTGCTCTTTCCATGACATAGACTGACCAGGTGAAAGCTAATATCCCTTATTGATGTCACTTGTTAAATCCACTTCAATCAGTATAGATGAAGGGGAGGAGACAGGTTAAAGAAGGATTTAAACAATCAAGACATGGATTGTGTGTGTGTGCCATTCAGAGGGTGAATGGGTGAGACAAAATATTCAAGTGCCTTTGAACAAGGTATGGTAGTTTGTACCCGGCGCACCGGTTTGTGTCAAGGACTGCAACGCTGCTGGGTTTTTCACACACCATTTCCCGTGTGTATCAAGAATGGTCCACCACCCGGGGGAGCACGTGATGCCGCGGAGCTGAGCAGACGTTGACAAACCCAGCTCTTCAAAGTTATTCTATTTTTACCTAAATAACAACGTTGAAACAATATTCTCACATCGGCTGATAAATTGTCAAGTACTTACCTTCCCAAAGAGCCATGGACCTCCGACCGAGAGGCAAGAAGGACGACCAAAACGTTGTTGATTCCCAAGATTACGATAACGCTAAAGCTAGCAAGATTAGCATTAGCCCTCATAACTCAGACGACAGTTCCAGACTGTTGCTCTCAGCAGCCTCTTGCGAGCCTGCCGACATGCTGGCTACTCAACTCCGGGAAATTCAGCATGGTAACAGAGGTCTTTCTCTGAAAATTGATAAGAAATCGGCTGAACTCCATTCTTCCATTGACGACCTGAAATCCTCCATGAATAATCTCCTTTTGAGAACGACTGAGGCAGAGTTGCGCATTAGCACAGTTGAAGATACCATCGCTAGACATGACCAGGTCTTGATACAACTGCAAAAGGACAATGCCTACCTCAAAAACAAGGTAGATCAGATGGAGAACCAGAGTAGACGTAGTAATATCCGTGTGGTGGGATTTAAAGAGGACAGCGAGGGCCGTGACCCGGTCCGTTTCTTCACTCAATGGATCCCGGAGGTCCTAGACATAATCAACTTCACCAAGCCGCTGGAAATCGAACGCGCCCACAGAACATCAGCGCCGAAACCCCGGCCACATGAGCCCCCACGAGCCGTCCTGATCAGGTTCCTCCGTTTCCAAGACAGAGAGAAGATACTGCAACTCGCAAGAGCCAAAGGGGACATCACCATCGATGGAAAGAGGGTCAGCCTTTTCCCAGATATGAGCGCGGATCTCGTCAGACGCCGCAAGCAGTTCAGACCTGCCGCCAAAGCACTGAAGGAGAAGAACATCACCGGCTACCTCATCCACCCTGCGCGGATGAAAGTTCAGTACAAAGGCCGAAGCCATCTCTTCAACACACCGGGGGAAGTGCACACTTTTCTCAAAGAACTGAACAACGTCTGAGCCAGGACGGTCTCTCTGGGGGATAAGATGCAACGTCTGAGCCAGGACGGTCTCTCTGGGGGATAAGATGCAACGTCTGAGCCAGGACGGTCTCTATGGGGGATAAGATGCAACGTCTGAGCCAGGACGGTCTCTCTGGGGGATAAGATGCAACGTCTGAGCCAGGACGGTCTCTCTGGGGGATAAGATGCAACGTCTGAGCCAGGACGGTCTCTCTGGGGGATAAGATGCAACGTCTGAGCCAGGACGGTCTCTCTGGGGGATAAGATGCAACGTCTGAGCCAGGACGGTCTCTCTGGGGGATAAGATGCAACGTCTGAGCCAGGACGGTCTCTCTGGGGGATAAAATGCAGTTTGTTTGTTTTCTCTTATCCGGATTGAACTGCTGGTATCTCCCGGTCACTATAATTGATTTGTACATTTTCAACTAACCGTATCTTCCCGGGGTGAGTTCTATTACATTTACAGGAGAGTATATTTAGGTTTAGTCCATATCTACTGGGCGAAGCAATAAGTGGGTTTAGGTCCACTGCTTTCCCCCTCATTTATGTTAATCTTTCGTAAAGAGACTCAAGCAGCCCTTACCGTGGGCAGTACATATTCAGCCATAAATATCTATTCACAACGTTTGTTTTCAATTTAGAGAGCTCGCAGGTTTTAGTTTACGCCAAGGTTTAGCTAGTAAGAGCAAGATGGAAAGCGAGCAGCAACGTATCTCTACAAGTGTGTTCATGTTTGATTGTTGGGATTGTTGTTTTAGTCTGACAATCGGGGTGGGTGGGATTTTTATTATTTTTTTCTTCCTTTTTTCTATGTTTATTGTTTCCTTCCTAAAGAGACACACAGGTCACTTTTGTGCTCAAACAAAAGTTGAAACATTTCCTAATTATCTGCATATGATAGATTTCTATTCAGTTACATATTTGAAACCCAACCTATGCTTAATCCACTAAAATATGTCACATTCAACGTAAAAGGTCTTAACAGCCCGATTAAAAGGAAAAGAGTCTATACATACCTTAAGAAATTAAAGGCTGACATTGTGTTTTTACAAGAAACACATCTTACAGCCGGTGAACACAAGAAATTGAAGAGGGAATGGGTAGGACAAGTTTTTGCATCCTCTTTTAACTCCAAAGCAAGAGGAACTGCAATTTTGATAAGTAGACACATCCCCTTCTGCGTCAACAACACCATCTCTGATCCCTCTGGCAGGTTTGTTTTGGTGCAGGGGCATATGTTTTCAGAGTCTTGGACCCTATTGAATATTTATGCTCCTAACTTCGATGACCATATGTTTATTCAGAATGTCTTCCTTCAGGTTGCTCAAGCACCACCAGGATGGCTACTGGTTGGAGGAGATTTAAATTGTTGCTTAGATACAGTTCTTGATATGTCTTCTGATAAACCCTCACTTCTTACCAAAGCCAGCAAGCTCACCATGTCATTCATGAAAGATCTCAATTTACTAGACATCTGGAGACAGTTGCACCCACAGGATAGGGACTACTCTTTTTATTCACACCCACACAAGACACACACACGCATAGATAACTTTTTACTTTCCACACAACTGTTTCATAGAGTGTTAGATGTCGAGTATCTCCCCAGATTGCTTAGTGACCATTCTCCTCTGGTATTATCAATCTCCATTCCTACCAAGGTAAATAGAGCATATAGATGGAGACTAAATTCTACACTCCTAAAGCAACCTGAATTTTGTGCATTCATCAAAGAGCAGATCAATACAAACAAACCCTCTGCTCCTGACAGCTTCATTCTTTGGGACACATTGAAGGCCTATCTGAGGGGACAGATTATTTCCTATACTAAAGGGCTGAAGAAAAAACACGGTGCGGAACTGAGTGCCCTTGAATCTGAAATCTCTGAGCTAGAGTAAACCTACCAAAGAGGCCCGACTAAAGATCTATACATGCTTTTGGTAAATAAAAAACTTAAATATAATATTCTGAACTCATATCAAGCTGAGAGGGCCATCACTAAATCAAAACAGCGTTATTATGAGCTTGGAGAGAAAGCTCACAAAGTATTGGCATGGCAACTGAAAGCAGAGGAAAGTAAGAGGACAATTAATGCCATAGAAACTCTTACTAAAGAGATATCTTTCCACCCTACTGAAATTAATAATACTTTTAAGAAATACTATGAAGACCTCTACACTTCCCAATCAAGCGATGATCTATCAGATCGACTCCTTTCTCTCCTCTCTCAACCTCCCATGCCTGTCAGGGGAAAACAGTGAGCGCCTGAGTGAACACTTCTCAGTTCCTGAATTGTTGGAGGCCATTAAATCCTTACCTTCTAATAAATCTCCTGGGGAGGATGGCTTCCCTCCAGAGTTCTATAAAGAATTTAGGGAGCTGTTGGTCCCCTACCTTATGGAGGTACTTAAAAAAGCCAGAGAAGACAACTGCTTTCCAGAGTCTTTCTCTCAAACAGTGATTACTGTAATCCACAAGAAAGTGAAAAACCCGCTAAAGTGAGCCTCCTATAGACCAATCTCTCTCCTTAACACAGATTGTAAACTGGTCACCAAGATGCTATCTAAGAGACTGGAGTCATGTCTTCCCCTGTTGGTCAACCCAGATCAGACTGGCTTCATAATTAATAGATTGTCCTCCAATAATCTCAGAAGGTTCTCTGATATAATTCACCTTGCTAACAAAAACAAAATACCTAGTGTCGCAGTCTCCCTCGACGCTGAAAAGGCCTTTGATAGGGTTGAATGGACATACCTCTTTCTTGGAACAGTTCGGTTTAGGTACTGTGTTTGTAAATTTGATCAAATCACTCTACAAATCTCCTAAAGCTAGGATTGCTACCAATGGGATTACTTCCTCCTCTTTCCCTCTTTATAGGGGGAACAGACAAGGTTGCCCAATTAGCCCCCACCTCTTTGCCTTCGACATCGAACCGTTGGCTGGGGCTATTAGAATGTGCCCTGACATACATGGCTTTGAGGTGGGCCCCCATACCCATAAATTATCACTCTTTGCGGACGACCTTATCTTATTTCTAACAAACCCAGAACACTCCCTCTCTCACTTGCAGATCCTACTACAGTGTTATAGTTCTTTCTCTGGATATAAGGTCAATTTTGATAAAAGCGAAATCTTACCGTTGTCTGTCTTTGACCATCATACCATCAAGCACAAGTTTCCTTTTAGATGGTCGCCTATGGGCTTCACATATTTGGGCATAATGGTGGATGGTAATCTGAACAACCTCTATAAACTCAATCTGGCCAGTTTGTTGCAAAAGGTGGAGGTTGACCTTTGTAAATGGATGGACTTACCTCTCACTCTACTGGGTAGAATCAATGTAATTAAAATGAATGTCCTGCCCAGGTTTCTATATCTGTTTCAATCTCTCCCTATCCCTGTTCCCGCAGCATTTTTTTCCTCTCTCGACAAGCTGACCAGACGGTTTATCTGGCACGGCAAAACCCCTAGGGTTGGCCTGGATAAACTGACCCTTGATTACAGTCAAGGGGGCTTAAACCTCCCCAATTTTAGAATGTACTACTGGGCTTCACAGTTTAGGTTTCTGGCTCAGAGGTTTGACAATGGTCCCTCTCCCTCATGGTTGAACATTGAAAAGCTTGAGGTAAATGATGACACTGGGGCAGATTTGTTTTACAAATGGGACAGAAAATTTATAAAAACCATCACAGACAACCCTTTAATCATACATTCTGTCCTGGCATGGTGCAAACTGCATGAGCTGTTCGGACGAGGGGGATTCCTTTCCCCTAAAACCCCTTTATGGAACAATAGATTGATCCCTATGTTTTTCCAGAATAGTAACTTTAGACCATGCTCTGATAAGGGGATCACTCTTCTGGAACATTGTTACGAGGAGGGAGTTCTTATGTCTTTTGATCAGCTGAAACAGAAATACCACTTGCCTAACAGGGACTTCTTTAGCTACCTACAACTACGAAACTTTATTAGGGTGACTCTCAAGGGACAATGGAACCTACCTAAGATGTCACCTATTGAACAACTCTGCCACGCAGACCAACCACTGTTCAAGACCATTTCCCGTGTTTACAATGCTCTTATGTCAGGACTAACACTGCCTGGGCTAGATAAACCCCGACTTAGATGGGAGAAAGATCTGGGTATTGATCTTGATGAGGATATATGGAGTGACCTATGCAGGGATGGTGTTACATCCACATTGAACTCCAGATACAGACTGATCCAGTTTAATTTTCTCCATCAGCTCTATATCACCCCATCTAGACTGCACAAGTTCAACCCAGATATCTCCTCCCTATGTTTTAGATCAGATGAAGGAACATTCCTCCATTCCACTTGGCAGGGGGTATGCGATACCATATTCTCAATTCACGGGGTTGCATTCCCTTTAGACCCGGAGGTCTGTCTACTGGGTAACTTTACTAACACCAATCTTAGGCAAAGCCATATCATAAAGCTAACAGAAATATTGCTAGCGATTGCCAAGAAATGTATTGCCCTGAAATGGAAATTGGATTCCTCCCTGCCAGTTGCAATGTGGCTTTCGGAAGTTAATAGTTGTATCCCTTTGGAGAAAATCACTTACTGCTTGAAGAATAAGTTAAAGACATTTTACAGAATTTGGCAACCTTTTATTGACTATATGGAGAATCTCCCCCCACATCTCATTGATTGAATCTATATATAATCCAACCTTTTATTGACTATATGGAGAATCTCCCCCCACATCTCATTGATTGAATCTATATATAATCCAACCTTTTATTGACTATATGGAGAATCTCCCCCCACATCTCATTGATTGAATCTATATATAATCCAACCTTTTATTGACTATATGGAGAATCTCCCCCCACATCTCATTGATTGAATCTATATATAATCCAACCTTTTATTGACTATATGGAGAATCTCCCCCCACATCTCATTGATTGAATCTATATATAATCCTCACATAATGTTTCACACGTAATGTATAATATGTAGCCTACGGCAGGTGATCCAATGTCTCGTAATGTATAATATGTAGCCTACGGCAGGTGATCCAATGTCTCGTAATGTATAATATGTAGCCTACGGCAGGTGATCCAATGTCTCGTCATTTTTTTTTTTTTTTTGGTATGTTTGTTTATATAATTATAATTATTATTTATTTTTGTTACGCTCGTCTGTTACTGTCACTTTGTCCTATCGTTGTCTAATATCTTTTCACTTTTGTTTTGAATGTTCTTAATTGGAAAATGCAAAAATAAAATATATATATATTTTTTTAAAGAATGGTCCACCACCCAAAGGACATGCAGCTAACTTGACACAACTGTGGGAAGCATTGGAGTCGACATGGGCCACCATCCCAGTGGAACGCTTTCGACACCTAACAAATTATGTCTGTTCTGAGGGGAAAGGGGGGGGGGGGGGGTGTGCAACTCAATGTTAGGAAGGTGTCCTTAATGTTTTGTACACCCAGTGTATACACACGCTTACAAACATGCAAATGTGTACACACATGCAGTCACACACACATGCACACACACATTTTAAAACACAAATTGTAATACTTTTACGAAATGATTTAAGCATTCAAAAGGTCATAGATGAATGAAAAAACACACACATACTCAGACCAGATCACTGGCCCCACCAAGACAACCTGCTGCCATCAACCAGCACTTCCCTTATTGGTCGGTAGTGGTACTGTGATAGTTGCTGTTTTACTGAGGGGGCGTGTGTGTCCTGTGAGAACACCCTCTGATGTGTGTGGATGTCACCTAACAGGAGATGCTGAGGACTGAGGATCCAACAGCATATCGCAGCGCCAAAGTCAACATATTACGACGGATGGTTGTATGTCGAGTCTAAGGACATTGTGTGTTTCTCTGCACGTGTGTGACCACTAACAGAGTTTGGTGTGTGTCAGATTTCTACTCTAACTCTGTTAACCCACAACAGACAAATCCAGCAGAGCACCTCTTCTCTCTAACTCACACAGGAGGTGAATGTGTTAAACCCAGCACCTCTTCTCTCTAACTCACACAGGTCAATGTGTTAAACCCAGCACCTCTTCTCTCTAACTCACACAGGAGGTCAATGTGTTAAACCCAGCACCTCTTCTCTCTGTTAACATACAGCCAGGCCTTGTTTCAAATTAGCACCCCCTCTCTAACCCCACAGAGGACCAAATAAGTACCCCCTATTTTAAATCAAGCCCCTCTCTCTCTCCAACCCACTGGGTAAGGGAGCCTGTTTTTTTGTCTGAACTTTGACCATTGTCAGCTTCCTGTTTGACCGCTGATCCCTTCGCTTTGATAAACTGATCGACTATTGCCAACCTCACCTCTCTTCTCTCTCTCTCTCTCTCTCTCTCTCTCTCTCTCTCTCTCTCTCTCTCTCTCTCTCTTTCTCTCTCTCTCTTTCTCTCTCTCTCTCTTTCTCTCTCTCTCTCTTTCTCTCTCAGGACCTCATGGAACAGCTGGAGAAGCAGGATAAAACTATCCGGAAGCTTAAGAAACAGCTGAAGGTGTTCTCCAAGAAGATTGGAGAAATGGGAGGTAAGGAAGGAGACGTACCTGACCGTCTGTGTAGATGGGTGTCTGTGTGAACTGAATTTGTGTATATCTGACCGTGTGTGTGTGTGTGTAGCTGGCCATGTTGAGACTATATCTCCGGGTCAGATGGTTGAAGAGACGGTCCGTCCGGTGAACATTCCTCGTCGTGAGAAAGACTTCCAGGGAATGTTGGAGTACAAGAAGGAGGATGAGCTGAAACTGGTTAAGAACCTCATACTGGGTATGTAACCTCCACTCTGACCTATAACCCTGACCTCTAACCATTCTCAGTCTTGCACTATCTTTTAACTCTCTCTCTCTCTCTCTCTCCACCTCTCTCTCTCTCTCTCACCACCTCTCTCTCTCTCACCACCTCTCTCTCTCTCTCACCACCTCTCTCTCTCTCTCTCTCTCTCTCACCACCTCTCTCTCTCTCTCACCACCTCTCTCTCTCTCACCACCTCTCTCTCTCTCTCTCCACCTCTCTCTCTCTCACCACCTCTCTCTCTCTCACCACCTCTCTCTCTCTCTCACCACTCTCTCTCTCTCACCACCTCTCTCTCTCTCTCTCTCACCACCTCTCTCTCTCTCTCACCACCTCTCTCTCTCTCTCACCACCTCTCTCTCTCTCTCACCACCTCTCTCTCTCTCACCACCTCTCTCTCTCTCTCACCACCTCTCTCTCTCTCTCACCACCTCTCTCTCTCACCACCTCTCTCTCTCTCTACCTCTCTCTCTCTACCTCTCTCTCTACCTCTCTCTCTCTCTCACCACCTCTCTCTCAACACCTCTCTACCTTTCTTTCTCTACCTCTCTCTCTACTTCTCTATGAGTGATAGAGAGAAGTTACTACATAGATACAGGCATATACATAGATAATCCAATAGTCTATTGTAACAGTCAATTATCTGTAACAGAGTTGAAGCCTCGTGGTGTAGCGGTGAATCTGATCCCAGGCCTGCCAGCCTACATCCTCTTCATGTGTCTGAGGCATGCTGACTATGTCAACGATGACCAGAAGGTCAGGACGCTGCTCACATCCACCATCAACAGCATCAAGAAGATACTCAAGGTGCGTAGGGCTCTGGTTTAAAGTAGTGCACTATATAGGGTATAGGAAGGATGTAATGTGCACACCCTATGATGTCAGTACAACTCCATTAAGTTGCTCCTATACTTGTGTAGTAACACTGTAATTACACTAGTAACTATATTGTCATTTTATCTCTGTCAGAAACGGGGGGATGACTTTGAGACGGTCTCCTTCTGGCTGTCCAACACCTGCCGCTTCCTACACTGTCTGAAACAGTACAGCGGAGATGAGGTGAGACCGGACCCAGCACACACACACACACAGACAGTCTGCAACGGTACAGCGGAGGTGAGGTACACCCCAAAACACAGACACACCCCAACCTGTGTGTTTGTATCTGTTTCTCTCTCTTCCTCCTGCAGTCGTTTATGAAGCACAACACTCCTAAGCAGAATGATCACTGCCTGTCTAACTTTGACCTGGCTGAGTACCGGCAGGTCCTCAGTGACCTGGCCATTCAGATCTACCAGCAGCTCATCAAATGCATGGAGAACATCCTACAGCCCATGATTGGTGAGTACACCACGCTGTGTGTGTGTTTTTATTCAATTCAACCTTTATTTAACTAGGCAAGTCAGTTAAGAACAAATTCTTATTTACAATGACGGCCAAACCCGGACGACGCTGGGCCAACTGTGGGACTCCCAATCACAACCGGATGTGATACAGCCTGGATTCAAACCAGGGAATGTAGTGAAGCCTCATGCACTGAGATGCAGGGCCTTAGACCGCTGCGCCACTCTGTGGTGTGTGGGTGGGTGAACATCCAAGCACTAACGTGTGTGTGTGTGTGTGTGTGTGTGTCAGTCTCTGGTATGTTGGAGCATGAGACCATCCAGGGTGTGTCGGGGGTTAAGCCGACCGGTCTGCGTAAACGGACTTCGAGCATCGCTGACGAGGGAACCTACACGCTGGAATCCATCTTACGCCAGCTCAGCGCTTTCCACTCCACCATGTGTCAGCACGGCACCGACCCTGAACTCATCAAACAGGTCCGTGTGCATGTGTTCTGACCCTGACCCTTGGTTGTGTTCTGACCCTGACCCTTGGTTGTGTTCTGACCCTGACCCTTGGTTGTGTTCTGACCCTGACCCTTGGCTGTGTTCTGACCCTGACCCTTGGCTGTGTTCTGACCCTGACCCTTGGTTGTGTTCTGACCCTGACCCTTGGTTGTGTTCTGACCCTGACCCTTGGTTGTGTTCTGACCCTGACCCTTGGTTGTGTTCTGACCCTTGGTTGTGTTCTGACCCTTGGTTGTGTTCTGACCCTGACCCTTGGCTGCGTTCTGACCCTTGGCTGTGTTCTGACCCTTGGTTGTGTTCTGACCCTTGGCTGTGTTCTGACCCTGACCCTTGGCTGTGTTCTGACCCTGACCCTTGGTTGTGTTCTGACCCTGACCCTTGGTTGTGTTCTGACCCTGACCCTTGGTTGTGTTCTGACCCTTGGTTGTGTTCTGACCCTTGGTTGTGTTCTGACCCTGACCCTTGGTTGTGTTCTGACCCTGACCCTTGGCTGTGTTCTGACCCTGACCCTTGGTTGTGTTCTGACCCTTGGCTGTGTTCTGACCCTTGGTTGTGTTCTGACCCTTGGTTGTGTTCTGACCCTGACCCTTGGTTGTGTTCTGACCCTGACCCTTGGTTGTGTTCTGACCCTGACCCTTGGCTGTGTTCTGACCCTGACCCTTGGCTGTGTTCTGACCCTGACCCTTGGCTGTGTTCTGACCCTGACCCTTGGCTGTGTTCTGACCCTGACCCTTGGCTGTGTTCTGACCCTTGGTTGTGTTCTGACCCTGACCCTTGGCTGTGTTCTGACCCTGACCCTTGGCTGTGTTCTGACCCTGACCCTTGGTTGTGTTCTGACCCTGACCCTTGGTTGTGTTCTGACCCTGACCCTTGGTTGTGTTCTGACCCTTGGTTGTGTTCTGACCCTGACCCTTGGTTGTGTTCTGACCCTGACCCTTGGCTGTGTTCTGACCCTTGGCTGTGTTCTGACCCTTGGTTGTGTTCTGACCCTTGGTTGTGTTCTGACCCTGACCCTTGGCTGTGTTCTGACCCTTGGTTGTGTTCTGATCCTTGGCTGTGTTCTGACCCTTGGTTGTGTTCTGACCCAGACCCTTGGTTGTGTTCTGACCCTTGGTTGTGTTCTGACCCAGACCCTTGGTTGTGTTCTGACCCAGACCCTTGGTTGTGTTCTGACCCAGACCCTTGGTTGTGTTCTGACCCAGACCCTTGGTTGTGTTCTGACCCTGACCCTTGGTTGTGTTCTGACCCTGACCCTTGGTTGTGTTCTGACCCTGACCCTTGGTTGTGTTCTGACCCTGACCCTTGGTTGTGTTCTGACCCTGACCCTTGGTTGTGTTCTGACCCAGACCCTTGGTTGTGTTTTGACCCAGACCCTTGGTTGTGTTCTGACCCAGACCCTTGGTTGTGTTCTGACCCTTGGCTGTGTTCTGACCCTTGGCTGTGTTCTGACCCTGACCCTTGGTTGTGTTCTGACCCTGACCCTTGGTTGTGTTCTGACCCTTGGTTGTGTTCTGACCCAGACCCTTGGTTGTGTTGTGACCCTTGGTTGTGTTCTGACCCTGACCCTTGGTTGTGTTGTGACCCTTGGTTGTGTTCTGACCCTGACCCTTGGTTGTGTTCTGACCCTGACCCTTGGTTGTGTTCTGACCCTGACCCTTGGTTGTGTTCTGACCCTTGGTTGTGTTCTGACCCTGACCCTTGGTTGTGTTCTGACCCTGACCCTTGGCTGTGTTCTGACCCTTGACTGTGTTCTGACCCAGACCCTTGGTTGTGTTCTGACCCAGACCCTTGGTTGTGTTCTGACCCTGACCCTTGGTTGTGTTCTGACCCTTGGTTGTGTTCTGACCCTGACCCTTGGTTGTGTTCTGACCCTGACCCTTGGCTGTGTTCTGACCCTGACCCTTGGCTGTGTTCTGACCCTTGGTTGTGTTCTGACCCTGACCCTTGGTTGTGTTCTGACCCTGACCCTTGGTTGTGTTCTGACCCTGACCCTTGGCTGTGTTCTGACCCTTGACTGTGTTCTGACCCTTGACTGTGTTCTGACCCTTGACTGTGTTCTGACCCTGACCCTTGGTTGTGTTCTGACCCTGACCCTTGGCTGTGTTCTGACCCTTGACTGTGTTCTGACCCCAGGTTGTGAAGCAGCAGTTCTACATCATTGGAGCTGTGACTCTCAACAATCTACTGCTGCGTAAAGACATGTGCTCCTGGAGCAAAGGCATGCAGATCAGGTCGGTTCAGAGAGGCTGTCATGTCTTATGTATAGACAGACTGTGTCTAATGTGTTTTATAGAGAGTGTGTGTAACGTATATAATGTGGTGTACCAGGTATAACGTGAGTCAGCTGGAGGAGTGGCTGCGTGACAAGTCTCTGATGCTGTGTGGAGCCAAGGAGACTCTGGAGCCTCTGATTCAGGCTGCTCAGCTGCTGCAAGTCAAGAAGAAGACGGACGAAGACGCCGAGGCCATCTGCTCCATGTGCAACAGCCTGTCCACATCTCAGGTAACCAATCACAGCTCACTATTCTGCTCATGTACTAAACCAATTAGAGCCCTCTCTACCACTCACGTACTGAACTAGTCAATCACAGCCCTCTCTACCACTCAGGTACTGAACTAATCAATCACAGCCCTCTCTACCACTCAGGTACTGAACTAATCAATCACAGCCCTCTCTACTACTCAGGTACTGAACTAATCAATCACAGCCCTCTCTACTACTCAGGTACTGAACTAGTCAATCACAGCCCTCTCTACCACTTAGGTCCTGAACTGACCAATCCCAGCCCTCGGGTACTCAATTTACCAGTCAAGCCCTATCTCTGCGGAGAATGGGACAGGGTATCAGTTGAGTTAATAGTTCAAGGTTCAACGAATGAAGTTTGTGTTTCTGTGTTCCCAGATTGTGAAGGTGTTGAACCTGTACACTCCAGTCAACGAGTTTGAAGAGAGGGTGTCTGTTACCTTCATACGAACCATACAGGTAAGACCTGTCTGTCTGTCTGTCTGTCTGTCTGTCTGTCTGTCTGTCTGTCTGTCTGTCTGTCTGTCTGTCTGTCTGTCTGTCTGTCTGTCTAAGTAACTGCAACTAATGTATATATTTTCTCTCCCTCTCTCCCCCTGTCCTTCCCTTCCTCCCCCTCTCTCTGTCTGTCAGACTCGTTTGCGGGACCGCTGTGAGACTCCTCAGCTGTTGATGGACACTAAGATCATCTACCCAGTCACCTTCCCTTTCAACCCCTCCTCTCTGGCCCTGGAGACTATCCAAATACCAGGCTCCCTCAACCTAGCCTTCCTTACCCGCGTCTAACACACACACACACACACATACACAACTAATAGATAGGCTATACATATGTACACATGCATACACAAAGCATTCTCTTCCTAACACATCCAAACACTTACATATAGTGCACACACACATACACGCGCTCAGCTTCCACCCTACGGTAGTCTTTATATCAGTAGTTGAAAGCCCATCCTCCGCGTGTACAAATGCTCAACTCTAAGAGAATGCACCGCTACAGGCCACCTTTTCTCCTATCTTACCCCCTTTTACTAAGCTCCCCACCTACAACCCCATTTAAGACCTAGTACCGTGTTCCCCCAGTCCTCTTTTCTCCTCTTTGTTCTCTTCTCAATAGTGTAGTGTTTTCTAGCAGTCCGGTTCTCCCATAGGAATGTATTACGGTACACTTAAGCTAGCTGTCCAGGGCTAGCATCACAGCTAGCTAGCTCCTTCAGCTAAGCTCAGCTAGCATCTGTTGTGTTATGATAGGATGCTAGCGCTTCCACAGTTTTCTAGCTAGCATCAGTTTTGAGTATATCGTTATCAACTCACCCACTGAACACATTCAAGCCAAGTGCAGTACCCATTGTCTGTACCATACTTTTATACATATATAAATACATATAAATATTAATATATATATATATATCACGCTAGGGTGTTTTATTTATTGCATTTATCTCACTCCCTTTCCTAAAATACGTTTTTCTTTGCAGACAGAAAACATGGATACCATAGACTTGTAGGCTTATCTCTCTAGCTTTCCAGACCGGAGAGAAGTATGGCCATGGAAAGACCACTAAAGTCCTGTAGTATTAGAATTATGTCTACAGCAGATGATCTATGCAGTCTCATTTAATTAGCACTATTTAATGTAGCTTTTTATTTGTTTAGCTCATGATGTATTGTGCTTTAAGATCTCTATGCCGTTGCTTTGTCCTGCTTTAACCTGCTTCTCTAGTAGATCTGCACTTCAGCACCACTGCACCAGAGGTTGAAATAGAGGATTAGACTGGACCAGAGGTTGAAATAGAGGATTAGACTGGACCAGAGGTTGAAATAGAGGATTAGACTGGACCAGAGGTTAAAATAGAGGATTAGACTGGAACAGAGATTGAAATAGAGGATTAGACTGGAACAGAGATTGAAATAGAGGATTAGACTGGAACAGAGGTTGAAATAGAGGATTAGACTGGACCAGAGGTTAAAATAGAGGATTAGACTGGAACAGAGATTGAAATAGAGGATTAGACTGGAACAGAGGTTGAAATAGAGGATTAGACTGGAACAGAGGTTGAAATAGAGGATTAGACTGGAACAGAGGTTGAAATAGAGGATTAGACTGGAACAGAGGTTGAAATAGAGGATTAGACTGGAACAGAGGTTGAAATAGAGGATTAGACTGGAACAGAGGTTGAAATAGAGGATTAGACTGGAACAGAGGTTGAAATAGAGGATTAGACTGGAACAGAGGTTGAAATAGAGGATTAGACTGGAACAGAGGTTGAAATAGAGGATTAGACTGGAACAGAGGTTGAAATAGAGGATTAGACTGGAACAGAGGTTGAAATAGAGGATTCGACTGGAACAGAGGTTGAAATAGAGGATTCGACTGGAACAGAGGTTGAAATAGAGGATTCGACTGGAACAGAGGTTGAAATAGAGGATTCGACTGGAACAGAGGTTGAAATAGAGGATTAGATTGGAACAGAGGTTGAAATAGAGGATTAGACTGGAACAGAGGTTGAAATAGAGGATTAGATTGGAACAGAGGTTGAAATAGAGAGAGGATTAGACTTGCAGTAGTTGGCTAGACTGGACGAGTAGTTTAGATGGGTATGGGTATAAAACTATCAGGTTTAGACAGCTTCAGCTACTGTACTTGCTTCTCCACTTTAACTAAGTAGTTTGATTTCAAAACCACTACAGAGGACTCACTAACTCTAACACACACTAGTGACTGTTGTTAAAAACAGAAGCACGCTGGATCCTACATATCCACTACCACAGTGTTTCCCAAACTATTGGACCCGGCCCCATGTGGGGTCGCCTGATTTTTAAAAATGGGGTCGGAAAAAAATACAATAAAACCGCTCTTTGTTCATAGAACAAGGGTTACGTCGGTAACCTCCGGTAGCCTCTGTAACCTCCGGTAGCCTCGGTAACCTCCGGTAGCCTCTAGATACAGTTGTAATAAACAGAGCAGTTTCTGTTTTCTTCCTACAAATGTGGCTCTATCTTTTAAAAGATACAACATATAATGACCCCATCATTGAAAGATCAGACTCTCAGGAACACGGATGTGTCTTCTGTTTCCTTCTACAATGGCCACAAGCCTCATTAGAACAGAGTGGACAAGACCAGGAACTAAATCAGATAAAACAATAAGTTTACATTAGCGTTGACGTCACTTTTTTCTACATGGTGGAGTCGTGATGTTTTCTGATATCAAAATGGGGCTGCGGACCAAACAGTTAGAACTCCTGCAGTACCAACTACTACATATCTACATGTCCTCACCCCACCACTCTGTCTGCGCCACTCTCTGTACATTATGATGGACAAGATCTATAGGTAATCCTTTCAGTATTATAGCCTTGGAAAGGAGGTTGTGTGTTACTAAACCTGGTTACCACTGAGCCAGTCTGTTTTACTGTAGTTGCTCTCATAATCCATCGCATTTAGACTCAATATCAACCATGTCTTGAATGTTTTCCCCTACAGCCTGTATGATAATGCTGCCTTGCCAGCTTTACTCCAGAAACTAAATCACTTCTTTGTAGACAAACTATTACATGCCCTGGCTACAGTCTCTACCCTACCCTACTCTAACTCTTACCCCCTTCTTTCATTCCCTACTAACCTACTCTAACCCCCTTCTTTCATTCCCTACTAACCTACTCTAACCCCCTTCTTTCATTCCCTACTAACCTACTCTACCTCTTACCCCCTTATTTCATTCCCTACTAACCTACTCTAACAACTCCTTCACTGTCTCCCCAACCCCCTCTTCACTGTCTCCCCAACCCCTCTTCACTGTCTCCCTCTTCACTGTCTCCCCTACCCCCTCTTCACTGTCTCCCCAACCCCCTCTTCACTGTCTCCCCTACCCCCTCTTCACTGTCTCCCCAACCCCTCTTCACTGTCTCCCCAACCCCTTCTTCACTGTCTCCCCAACCCCTTCTTCACTGTCTCCCCAACCCCTTCTTCACTGTCTCCCAACCCCTTCTTCACTGTCTCCCCAACCCCCTCTTTACTGTCTCCCCAACCCCCTCTTCACCGTGTCCCAACATCAGCCAAGTCTGTTTTCATGGCTCTACTTTTAGAGAAAGCAGCCATGTTTTTACTCTGCACCAGATAGTGACCAGGAGAGGGCGACATTGGACACTAGGTCACATGACTGTGGCTTCTCTAAAACCAGACGTTCTGCCAGATGTTCTATAGAATCAAAGAAGATATACTAACATTCTATTCACTACCACTCAGGCCTTTCTAACCTCTCTGACTGGTCAACCGCTGAGGGACAGAAAGGATAGAACTACATTTCTCATCACCGTTGCCTCTCTTCCTTACTTGTGCCATCAGTGTTCACCCATACCCTAACTGCTCATCAACCATCAACTTTATTTAACCATCAACCTTATTGTTTAATCTTCAACCTTATTTTACCGTGACCTTTATTTGCCTCCCAACCCTGACCCTTTGAATGTTGTTCCCTGACCTATAGAGAAACGCGACTCAGAAAATCATATTATTATTACTATCATTGATGTAGGAGTCAAGTTCATGTTTAAACTTGTTTTGTGGTGCAATTTGATTAATAATCATATATTTATTATTGGGACCATCATGAGTGTATTGTATAAAAATTAAAAATGGCCTTTTTGTTACATTTTTGCAGCGTTGCATTTTAATGAAGGATTTTTAGGATGAAGTTTTAGGTTGTTCAACATGTGTATAGTGATACCAGATCTAAAATGCATATCTGCATCTTGGACGATACTGGAAAACGATACTGAAATAGTGCAGGTTTTACCCTTGTGAATGTTTTAGCTGTTATTGATCATACATATAGGATAACTTCGTTGTTACTCATGTTTGGGACAAAGCCTTACATATGATTTTAAAAACATATCATCTCCTGTCTTTGTCTGTGTCTGTCTGTTACACGACTACTGTTTTAAAAAGTAGCATTATTATTGAATGTTTTGACAAGTTGTCCTTAGATCTTATTTCAGAGGCTGGGATGGAAGGATAGTTTTGACAAGTTGTCCTTAGATCTTATTTCAGAGACTGGGATGGAAGGATTGTTTTGACAAGTTGTCCTTAGATCTTATTTCAGAGGCTGGGATGGAAGGATAGTTTTGACAAGTTGTCCTTAGATCTTATTTCAGAGGCTGGGATGGAAGGATTGTTTTGACAAGTTGTCCTTAGATCTTATTTCAGAGGCTGGGATGGAAGGATTGTTTTGACAAGTTGTCCTTAGATCTTATTTCAGAGGCTGGGATGGAAGGATTGTTTTGACAAGTTGTCCTTAGATCTTATTTCAGAGGCTGGGATGGAAGGATTGTTTTGACAAGTTGTCCTTAGATCTTATTTCAGAGGCTGGGATGGAAGGATTGTTTTGCTTTCTGTCTAGTTGCACTTTTTGAAATATTTACTGAACAAGTTGAATAAACGCTGATAAAGTTAGCTCTGTCTGCCCTTAACCCATCTGATATTCTAATTTCTTTGATCATCATGTGGTTTATGCTCCTCAGACAGGTCATCTAGCTGTAGTCATTTACACAGTAGAAGGCTATAGTCTTACTGACTATCCCAAATGGTACCATATTCACTAGATAGTGCACAGCTTTTGACCAGGGCCCATAGGGAATAGGGCGCCATTTGGTATGTACCCTTAGCCCATTTCTATGATTAGCCTTCGTCAAGCAGTGTAGATGGACCACTCTTCCCGCTCTCCCCTTCCCTTATAGTTTCCCACTCTGTATATGCTGTGTGCCTCAGACAGGCTTGTTCATGTAGACACTCTGTGGTACGACCGGTCTTCACCTCATTTGAGATATACATTTTAACATCTCCAGATGGTTCTTAAAATAGATACTTAAAATCTCCCTTTTTATGGTTTTGACAATTGAGGTCAATGCTAAAGTATCACATCAAGTCATGACATCATCACCAACCGACACATCTCATTGATCTAATGATGTTCAGACTTCATACAGTCCACCTGTGGTAGAGATGCTGAACTCTGCTCTCTCCTCTCCATCTCCTGGCTTCTATTCAATTATTTGTCCTCTCTCCTCCCGTGTGTACAGCGGGAGAACTGGACTGTGTGTATCATTCCTGGTAGCTGTACTTAGTGAATATGTTCACCATTAACAAACTTGGAATAAGTTTAAATTGTCAAACCCTGTAAAAGACAAATAAAGGAATTCAGCACTGAAAATATTTGTTTCTTTTTTTGTCCAAAGCCAAAAGCAAGCTGTGGTCATGAATGGGTTATGAAAATGATAGCAGTTATTATATTACTGTATTATTTATAAACATTCTGCCATGGAATTTTAGCTTTAAGTTCATATTAAATACGTTAACTATTTCTGCCCTCAGATCGTCCAGTGGCTAACTGACCTATAGCCTGAACAAGTAATACAGCCCTTATTAACAACAGATCTAGGATAAGATAACATTACCACCAACAATAACATTTACCATTAGTGGAGGTGAAACAATCTGACCTTGGACCAGTGATTAGGGACAGCTTCTATCCAGTCGTAATACTTTAGGCTTCATCCCAAATGGAACTATATTCTCTTTCTTGTGCACTACTTTTGACCAGGCCATCGGGTTCTGGACATAAGAAGTGCACTTTAAAGGGGATATAGTGCCATTTGGGACGTGACCCTGGTCTGTACCTGAGGGTAATATTGTGGCGTGGTCAAAGCCCTTGGTAAGTAGCTTAGTGTTCCCTCTCTGTCCCTGCCCTCCAATCCTCTAACTAACGTTGGAAAACACTCCTCAGGATAGCATACCGTCTGACAGACAAACCAACTTCCCTCATTAGGTAAGAACTATATTATATGTTTGTTATGATGATGTCATGCAGTTATGTTGGAAACAGTTGGTCAGCAATTGTTTTCTATGTAAGGCTTATCAGATCTGTAAGCATGTACAATATGAGATGGACTGATTTTAAATAATGACAAGGTGTTGACTTAGTTATAACTCCATATACATGGCCTTCAGTAATGTATTTAGGATATTACTTTGAGAATTTGATAGACCGCGGAAAAGCCATACATGGACTGTATAGGGCTTAGTGTTAGGTGGATCACTATCAGCACTGTAAAAGTAAAGCCTGTTTCTCAGTCTCTATTTGAAGCATGTGGTTAGTACAGTACGGAACGGTGTACAGTAGTATAGGAAGATTATGGGTACCATCCACTACCGCTGTGCCCTCGAGCAAGGCACTCGCTCCGGCATAACCCCCACATAGCTCCATGGGTGCTGCATTGTGGTTGACCTTGTGCTCCTTGGAAGTGCCTGTTTTGTTATGTGTTTCTGTGCTGTCCTGGGGGTTGGGCTTGGAAGTGCCTGTATTTTGTTATGTGTTTCTGTGCTGTCCTGGGGGTTGGGCTTGGAAGTGCCTGTATTTTGTTATGTGTTTCTGTGCTGTCCTGGGGGTTGGGCTTGGAAGTGCCTGTATTTTGTTATGTGTTTCTGTGCTGTCCTGGGGTTGGGCTTGGAAGTGCCTGTATTTTGTTATGTGTTTCTGTGCTGTCCTGGGGGTTGGGCTTGGAAGTGCCTGTATTTTGTTATGTGTTTCTGTGCTGTCCTGGGGCCTGTATTTTGTTATGTGTTTCTGTGCTGTCCTGGGGGTTGGGAGCAGCGCATCCTGCATTCCTAAGGCTATTGATCAAAATAGTCACATGGCTAGCATATAACAAATATACTACATATCAACCTAGGATCAATGATTTAGCCAGCTAACTTACCTAAATATTTAGAAATATTCATGTTAGTTTTGTAAATGGGCATGGTCTACTACTCTAATTTACTCAACAACCAAAAACACAAAGTCCGATCATAAGTAAAAAAACATATTAACCAGAAAACCACTAGTTATTTATCAAAGTTAGCTGGCTGACCCTGCTTTATAGTATACCCCACAGACCCATGGTTCAGACAATAGGCAGACAAGACCGGAACAAAAATGGCAATTGTGGGATTAGCACAAGGTCAACCTGGAGTTATGTGGGGTAATATTCTAATAAAATAACATGTTTGTTGTCAGATGTAAACAACAGGTACAGACTAACAGTGAAATGCTTACTTACGGGCCCTTCCCATATAGCAGCAAGCGCCCTGCTCAACGGCACAATGGCAGCTACTAACTTCCTAATAATATAGTTCTATTTCTACAACTGTGTGTTTATCTCTAGTACTGTGTATGTGTTAAGGAAAATAAAAGTAACAAATAATTCAACAGCAGCAGTAAAATAAGTCAATGTGCGGGGGCACCGGTTAGTTGAGGTAATATGTACATGTAGGTAGAGTTAAAGTGACTATGCATAGATAATAAACAGAGAGTAGCAGCAGCGTAAAGAGGGGTCTGGGTAGCCCTTTGATGATCTGTTCAGGAGTCTGATGGCTTGGGGGTGGAAGCTGTTAAGAAGCCTTTTGGACCTCGACCTGGTGCTCTTGGTACCTCTTGCCGTGCAGAAGCAGAGAACAGTCTATGACTAGGTTGGCTGGAGTCTGACAATTGTTTGGGCCTTCCTCTAACACCACCTGATATAGAGGTTCTGGATGGCAGGAAGTTTGGCCCCAGTGATGTACTGGGCCTTCCGCAATACCCTCTGTAGTGCCTTACGTTTGGAGGCCGAGCAGTTGCCATACCAGGCAGTGATGCAACCAGTCAGGATGCTCTCGATGGTGCAGCTGTAGAACCTTTTGAATATCTGTGGACCCATGCCAAATCTTTTCAGTCTCCTGAGGGGGAATAGGCTTTGTCGTGCCCTCTTCACAGCTGTCTTAGTGTGTTTGGTCCATGATAGTTTGTTGGTGATGTGGATACCAAGGAACTTGAAGCTCTCAACCTGTTCCACTACAGCCCCGTTGATGAGAATGGGGGCGTGTTCGGGTCCTCTTTTTTCTGTAGTCCACAATCATCTCCTTTGTCTTGATCACGTTGAGGGAGAGGTTGTTGTCCTGGCACCACACGATCAGGTCTCTGACCTCCTCCCTATAGACTGTCGCATCGTTGTCGGTGATCGGTCATACTACTGTGTCATCGGCAAACTTGATGATGGCGTTGGAGTCGTGCCTGGCCATGCAGTCATGAGTGAACAGGGAGTACTGGAGGGGATTGAGCACGCACTCCTGAGGGGCCCCTGTGTTGAGGCTAAGCGTGGTGGATGTGTTGTTCCCTACCTTTACTACCTGGGGGTGGCCCGTCAGGAAGTCCAGGATCCAGTTGCAGAGGGAGGTGTTTAGTCCCAGGGTCCTTAGCTTAGTGATGAGCTTTGAGGGCACTATGGTGTTGAACACTAGTGAATGAATAGCATTCTCACATAGGTGTTCCTTTTATCCAGGTGGGAAAGGGCAGTGTTGAGTGCAATAGAGATGGTATCATCTGTGGATCTGTTGGGGCGGTATGCAAATTGGAGTGGGTCTAGGGTTTCTGGGATAGTGGTGTTGATGTGGGCCAAGACCAGCCTTTCAAAGCACTTCATGGCGACAGACAGGTCGGTAGTCATTTACAGACGGGTTGGGTCGGTAGTCATTTAGGCAGGTTACTTTAGTGTTCTTGGGCACAGGGACTATGGTGGTCTGCTTGAAATATTGGTATTACAGACTCTGTCAGGGACAGGTTGAAAATGTCAGTGAAGACACTTTCCAGTTGGCCAATACTGTCATCAAGGCAACGGGTGGCTACTTTGAAGAATCTCAATTATAAAATATATTTTGATTTAACACTTTTGGTTACTACATGATTTCATATGTTATTTCATAGTTTTAATGTCTTCACTAGTACTGCTCTTCTACAATGTAGAAAATAGTAAAAATAAAGAAAACCCCTTGAATGAGTAGGTGTGTCCAAAATTTTGACTGGTACTGTAAGTATTCAGACCCTTCACTCAGTACTTTGTTGAAGCACCTTTGGCAGCGATTTCAGCCTCGAGTCTTCTTTTGTATGACGCTACAAGCTTGGCACACCTATATTTGGGGAGTTTCTCCCATTCTTCTCTGCAGATCCTCTCAAGCTCTGTCAGGTTGGATGGGAAGCGTTGGTGCACAGCTATTTTCAGGTCTCCAGCGATGTTCGATCAGGTTTTAAGTCCAGGCTCTGGCTGGGTCACTCAAATACATTCAGAGACTTGTCCCGAAGCCACTCCTGCGTTGTTATGGCTGTGTGCTTAGGGTTGTTGTACTGTTGGAAGGCGAACGTTCGCCCCAGTCTGAGGTCCTGAGAGTTCTGGAGCAGGTTTTTATCAAGGATCTCTCTGTACTTTGCTCCGTTCATCTTTGCCCCAATCCTGACTAGTCTCCCAGTCCCTGCCACTGAAAAACATCCCCACACCATGATTCTGCCACCACCATGCTTCACCGTAGGAATGGTGCCAGGTTTCCTCCAGACGTAACGTTGGCATTCAGGCCATAGAGTTCAATCTTGGTTTCTTCGGACCAGAGAATCTTGTTTCTCATGGTCTGAGAGTCCTTTAGGTGGCTTTTGGCAAACTCCAAGTGGGCTGTCATGTGCCTTTTACTGAGGAGTGGCTTCCATCTGGCCACTCTACCATAAAGCCTTGATTGGTGGAGTGCTACAGAGCTGGTTGTCCTTCTGGAAGGTTCTCCCATCTCCACAGAGCAACTCGGAGTTCAGTCAGTGTGACCATTGGGTTCTTGGTCACCTCCCCAACCAAGGCCTTTCTCCCCCGATTACTCAGTTTGGCTGGGCGGACAGCTCTAGGAAGAGTCTTGGTGGTTCCAAACTGTTTTTCATTTAAGAATGATAGAGGCCACTGTCTTCTTGGGGACCTTCAATGCTGCAGAAATGTTTTGTACCCCTCCCCAGACCTGTGCCTCGATACAATCCTGTCTCGGAGCTCTACGGACAATTATTTCGACCTCATGGCTTGGTTATTGCTCTGACATACACTGTCAACTGTGGGACCTTATAAAGACAGGTGTGTGCCTTTCGAAGTCATGTCCGATCAATCAATTGAATTTACCACAGGTGGACACCAATCAAATTGTAGACACATCTCAAGGATGATCAATGGAAACAGTACCTGAGCTCAATTTTGAGTCTCGTAGAAAAGGGTCTGAATAAATAAGGTATTTTTTTTCACTTTGTCATTTTGGGGTATTGTGTGTAGACTGCAGTGTTCTATTTCTACTGTGTGTAGACTGCAGTGTTCTATTTCTACTGTGTGTAATGCAGTGTTCTATTTCTACTGTGTGTAGACTGCAGTGTTCTATTTCTACTGTGTGTAGACTGCAGTGTTCTATTTCTACTGTGTGTAATGCAGTGTTCTATTTCTACTGTGTGTAATGTAGTGTTATATTTCTACTGTGTGTAATGTAGTGTTCTATTTCTACTGTGTGTAATGTAGTGTTCTATTTCTACTGTGTGTAGACTGCAGTGTTCTATTTCTACTGTGTGTAATGCAGTGTTCTATTTCTACTGTGTGTAATGTAGTGTTCTATTTCTACTGTGTGTAATGTAGTGTTCTATTTCTACTGTGTGTAATGTAGTGTTCTATATCTACTGTGTGTAGACTGCAGTGTTCTATTTCTACTGTGTGTAATGCAGTGTTCTGTTTCTACTGTGTGTAATGCAGTGTTCTGTTTCTACTGTGTGTAGACTGCAGTGTTCTATTTCTACTGTGTGTAATGTAGTGTTCTATTTCTACTGTGTGTAATGTAGTGTTCTATTTCTACTGTGTGTAGACTGCAGTGTTCTATTTCTACTGTGTGTAATGTAGTGTTCTATTTCTACTGTGTGTAGACTGCAGTGTTCTATTTCTACTGTGTGTAATGTAGTGTTCTATTTCTACTGTGTGTAATGTAGTGTTCTATTTCTACTTTGTGTAATGCATATCTCCACGCTTATATATATGTTACAGCCAACTATGTATTTATACAGTATTTGTCTGTATCAGATTGTGGTTATGTATCTGTTCTGTTTCTGCAGTGCCTAATGAACTGCAATATAGACACTGCAGAAATAGAACAGATAGATATTGCAAGTCATTCTATACAGTTGAAGTGGGAAGTTTACATACGCCTTAGCCAAATACATTTAAACTCAGTTTTTCACAATTCCTGACATTTAATCCTAGTAAAAATTCCTGTTTTAGGTCAGTTAGGATAACCACTTTATTTTAAGAATGTGAAATGTCAGAATAATAGTAGAGAGAATGATTTATTTCAGCCTTTATTTCTTTCATCACATTCCCAGTGGGTCAGAGGTTTACATACAGTCAATTAGTATTTGGTAGCAAGTTTTCTATAGGATTGAGGTCAGGGCTTTGTGATGGCCACTCCAATACCTTGACTTTGTTGTCCTTAAGCCATTTTGCCACACCTTTGGAAGTATGCTTGGGGTCATTGTCCATTTGGAAGACCCATTTGCTACCAAGCTTTAACTTCCTGACTGATGTCTTGAGATGTTGCTTCAATATATCCACGTAATTTTCCTTCCTCATATAGCCATGTATTTTGTTAAGTGCACCAGTCCCTCCTGCAGCAAAGCACCCCAAAAACATGATGCTGCCACGTTCTTCGCGGTTGGGATGGTGTTCTTCGGCTTGCAAGCCTCCCCCTTTTTCCTCCGAACATAATGATGGTCATTATGGTCAAACAGTTCTATTTTTGTTTCATCAGACCAGAGGACATTTCTCCAAAAAGTATGATCTTTGTCCCCATGTGCAGTTGCAAACCGTAGTCTGGCTTTTTTTATGGCATTTCTGGAGCAGTGATTTCTTCCTTGCTGAGCGGTTTTTCAGGTTATGCCGATATAGGACTCGTTTTACTGTGGATACAGATACTTTTGTACCTGTTTCTTCCAGCATCTTCACAGGGTCCTTTGCTGTTGTTCTGGGATTCGCACCAAAGTACGCTCTTCTCTAGGAGACAGAACCCGTCTCCTTCCTGAGTGGTATGACGGCTGCGTGGGCCCATGGTGTTTATACTTGCGTACTATTGTTTGTACAGATGAATGTGGTACCTTCTGGCATTTGGAAATTGCTCCCAAGGATGAACCAGACTTGTGGAGGTCTACAATTTTATTTTTTGAGGTCTTGGCTGATTTCATTTGATTTTCCCATGATGTCAAGCAAAGGGGCACTGAGTTTGAAGGTAGGCCTTGAAATACATCTACAGGTACACCTCCAATTGACTCAAATTATGTAAATTAGCTTATCAGAAGCTTCTAAAACCATTACATACTTTTCTGGAGTTTTCCAAGCTGTTTAAAGGCACAGTCAACATAGTGTATGTAGACTTCTGACCCACTGGAATTGTGATACAGTGAGTTATAAGTTAAATAATCTGTCTGTAAACAATTGTTGGAAAAATGACTTGTGTCATGCACAAGTAGATGTCCTAACCGACTTGCCAAAACTATAGTTTGTTAACAAGAAATGTGTGGAGTGGTTGAAAACGAGCTTTAATGACTCCAACCTAAGTGTATGTAAACTTCAACTGTATCTGTTCTATTTCTACACTGTGTATATTGCAGCTCATTATTTATCTGTTCTATTTCTGCAGTGTCTATGTTGCAGTTCATTAGACACTATAGAAATAGAACAGATAGATAACGACCTGCAATATAGACACTGCAGAAATAGAACAGATAGATAACGACCTGCAATATGGACACTGCAGAAATAGAACAGATAGATATTGCAGGTCATTATATATCTGTTCTATTTCTACACGGTGTATATTGCAGGTCCATATCCAGCTCTGCATATCTATGATTCATTCCCTAGACTATCACTATCAGTGGCAGTTACCGATCCCCACCATTTTATGGTGTAATAATGTACATCCAAGTGTGTGTGTGTCCATGCATCTCCTAAAATAGGCCTAATGCTCTCCCCTTCTCTGAGCAGGATCAGGCAGGAGGGAGATTCCCCACTGCTTATCGTCAATACAGCTGTCAGCACACACACACCTACACACACACTCTCACTCCCTCTCTCTCATTCCCTCTCTCCTCTCGCTCAGTCTCTTATTCACTATCTCTCTCTAACTGACTCACACATACACACATTCTCTCCCTATCTCTCTAGCTCGCTCTCTCTCTCTCTCTCTCTCACACTCATACTCTCTCTCTCTAACACACACACACACACACACAAAATAGCAATGCTCCCTTCATGGGAATCGATAACAGTGTGTATGTGTGTTATTTCTCATACCTGAATGTTGACACTGTGTTCCTTTTCTCCTCTATACAGGTCTGTGGTTAATCAGCTGCAGCCATGTGTGACCAGACGTTTTTGGCCATCACCTTCGGGCCGTGTGACAGCTGCTCGGAGAACCGCCCCTTGATGAATCTATACATCAAGACTGAACCCATCAACTACTGCTCACTATGCATGGAGATTGTACGTCTCTTTACCCATGACCTCTAACCTCTGACTCTAACCAATCTAACGGCTCCTTCCTGGACCAATACAATCCTTTAAGATCTTCACAAATTCCCAGGGAATAGGGGTAGATTTGAGATTCTTGATGTATTTTTAGGGGGTTGGAGAGGACCCCATCTGAGAATGCAGCCTCCCTATCTGTCTGATATACAGTAGCAGCGAGCCTCTTTCAACACACACACACACCATTGCTGGATGCATTCACCACCTCATTTTATCTGTACTCCCTTCTCTCTGGCAGCTCATCCACACTTACAGCAACCTTGTCTTTCACTTCTCTAAACAATAATAGGTGCAAAAACACCTTTCAAAGGAAAATAACATACATTTAAACAAGGAAACTGCAATGTGGTAAAATAAAATATGAAAAATGTGATTTTTCTGTCAAGTATTTAAATGAATATTATTAGAGGAAAGTTAGGCTATATTTAGTGCAATTACTATCAAAGACAGTCATAGTGGCTTCTCTGGAGCGAGAAAACCCGAGATATAGAAAGAGGGAGAGAGAGAAAGAGGTAGAGACTTGCCAGAGAGCGAGTGAGACAAGAGACAGGGAAAGAGGGAGCGAGAGCGGGGGAGAGGGAGCACATCAGCGCGGCAGCAGCATTAGGGGCATATTCATTAGTCCAAACAAAAACGAGAATTCATATTGGAAAAATGCAGGTAGGTCTCTCCGTTTCGTTCCGTTTGCTTCCGTTTAAGAAACGTTTTGCAACGGAATCGGCGTAATGAATACGCACCAGCTGTAGGAAGGCAGAGGCGCCTTGACGGGCGCAGCCAGCGCGCGACTAAAAACATCTGCTCTTGCTGTTCCCTTTTCTGTCCTCTCCCCGTTCCCTTCTTTCGTTCCTCCTCTCTAAAGATGGCGTGCCAGGGCCTTGCGAGCGGCGAGACTCTGAAGTCGCTGAAGGCGGAGAGCGAGACGCTGAGGAAGAAGCTCGAGGAGGAGCGGAAGAAGCTGCACGATGTGGAGTGTGAGTTTAATGGGAGGGAGAGGGGCCTCGCGATGCACAAAAGGTTTACTGTCTGTACCCTAAACATGAAAGTTATGCAGAAACTGTTATTATATCCTTTATTATATCCCAATTGAATTTGATATTCATGCCAAAAATCATCTGATATGTAATTTCCAGAGATGTGCCAGCGGCCATGAAACCGCATTAGATAAACTACCAGAAGATGGTGAATAGAGAGCATTGCAGAAAAGTTTTCCTGCAACAGGGTGATCAAATAAATATCCTATCTATTCATTTACACGACAATTCATTGTCATTACTAGAGTTTTTAACCACATGTGTGTGTAGTGGAGAAGGTAGCTGAGAAGGCGGAAGTTCTTGGTGAGTTAAACATGAAGACTCGGAGGACACTGAAGGGCCATGGCAACAAGGTGCTCTGTATGGACTGGTGCAAAGACAAACGACGCATTGTCAGCTCCTCACAGGTATGCACACACACGAACTGCTCTCTTTTCCTCCCTCTCCACCCTCTCCCCCTATCCTCCTTCTATTCTACTGTCATTAGTGTGTTTTGGTCACAACCCTGTCCATGGTGCTGAACTCCCTGACTCCACTTATATCAATTACTCTTCCTCTTCATTCCTCCCTTCTTCCCTTCTCTCGCCTCTCTCCTCCCTTCTTCATTCATTTTCCTTGTCTTCTGTCTACCAGGATGGGAAGGTCATCGTATGGGATGCTTTCACCACCAATAAGGTTAGTAAAAGCAGCCGGAGTGTGTGTGAGTGCACTAATGGCAGCCTAATTCAGTCCCATGGTGGAGCGGTCTTAACCAGGCTTATTTACGTTAATGTATATGCACACTGTGTTCTAGGAACATGCAGTGACCATGCCGACTACGTGGGTGATGGCGTGTGCCTACGCCCCCTCTGGCTGTGCCATCGCCTGTGGGTGAGTCTCACCCTAACCTCTGACCTTTAACCCCTTAGCCCCAAGAAAGGTATTGGCTTGATGCTGAAGTACTGGCTTGAGGGCTTGATGTTAAAGTAATGCCCTACAAATCTCTCTCTCTCTCGTCTGTCTGTCTGTGTGTCTGTGTCTGTCTGTGTCTGTCTGTCTGACAGGGGATTGGATAATAAGTGCTCAGTGTACCCTCTCTCATTGGACAAGGACGAGAACTTGGCGGCCAAGAAGAAGTCGGTTGCCATGCACACCAACTACCTGTCCGGCTGCACCTTCACCAACTCTGACATGCAAGTTAGGGACTAGACACACACATACATGCACACACACACACACACACAGACATAGACACACTCAGACACACACAACACAATGAGGAGAGGGAAGGAAATTGAGATTTTCAGAACAAGGAGGAGTGAATGGATAGAGGGAGGGAGGAATAGAAGGAAGGAAATATTAGATGTTTAAGGCTGTTAATAATTCATCTCTGCTAGACAGGAGAGGAACTGTTGAGAATTATAGCTGGATGAGGAGAAGGTGATGAGAGAGGAGAGGAAACAGAGAAGTGGCCCATAGAGAGAGATGGCCGGCCGTCCATTGTGAGTGTATTAATAGACATTAAGAGGCCTTTATCTGTCAGAGCTGAAAACTCATACCTAAGGGCACACACACACAATCTGTCTCCCTAATGCACTGGGGTCTGTTGGTGGGTGTTGAGCTGTGAAGACGTGTGTGTGTGGTGTGTGTGGAATAAAGCACAGGGCTGTGGAGAGTCGACTACATTGCCCCAGTCAATCTCAGTTTAGTCTCACTTTCATATCATTATTGTCTGACGGGGATGTTTCATATCTTTGTCTGACTGACAGGGGGATGTTTCATATCAACCGTTTGGTTCCTAGTGAATACACAGTTTGCACATTTGGTTCCTAGTGAATACACAGTTTGCACATTTGGTTCCTAGAGAATACACAGTTTGCACATTTGGTTCCTAGGGAATACACAGTTTGCACATTTGGTTCCTAGAGAATACACAGTTTGCACATTTGGTTCCTAGTGAATACACAGTTTGCACATTTGGTTCTTAGTGAATACACAGTTTGCACATTTGGTTCTTAGTGAATACACAGTTTGCACATTTGGTTCCTAGTGAATACACAGTTTGCACATTTGGTTCTTAGTGAATACACAGTTTGCACATTTGGTTCTTAGTGAATACACAGTTAGCACATTTGATTCCTAGTGAATACACAGTTAGCACATTTGGTTCCTTGAAAGTTATAGGAATGTATGTTTTTGGCTTCACGTTGGTTGCGAGAACGAAGCCATACGTTTCCTGACCGGTAAAACAGATTTCTTTATTTAAATGTTCTAAAAACAGAAAATAACATTTAGCCTGTTCTGGGAATGTTTATTTTTTAGGTTGTAGGGAGGTTGTGAGAACGTTTTACTCTGATTCCTTGAACGTTTTCTTAACACTGTGAGAATAGACATTATAGGTTATTTGGAGGTTTTAGAATAACTTCTTTAAAACGTTCACTGAATGTTCCAATAAGACATTTAATAACACTGATAGCTTATTTTGGGTTCACTTTTTTGAAGTCCAAGCATGATTGAAAACATAGAAATCCATTTCCTTAGTCATTAATCATGCAAACACATGCATTTTTTTGTGTCACTGCATCAATGAGATTTGAACCTAATGTTCTCTATCCATGGAATTAGTCCACTGCCCCACCAGGATGGAACTAGCATGCCATGTTTTTTTTTACACATACAAAGCTGTTAATTTTGTCTATTCAAACAGACCCCATTTAAAAGGAAATAAACACTCATTAAGATAAGGTGGGGCCAATTAATGGGCGCGGCCAACACACCTGAACACACTTAACAAGAGAGGATAGAGAGAGTTTTGTTGATGCTAAGAACAGAATGTATATGTTTTTAAATAACTTTCTTAGAATGTTCTCTGAACATTACTAAAGTTTTCTAGTAGTTTTTATGGTAATTTTTCTTAATGTTCTCGGCTCAATTTGAGAACTTTACTTTAAATAGAACCATGAGGAAACCTGTAGGAAATGTTATGCTGAAGTACTGACATTCACACAGAAGAACGTTGGTTCTTAACGTTCTCTTAATTATTTGAGAACATTCCCAATGTCAAGAACATTACCAAAATTGAAATGCAATGTAACCATGTTTGAACTTTTAGGAAACGTTCTGTTAAAGTAATGAAATACCAATACAATTATGTTTTTTTGTCAAGTTCCTTAAATGTGTTGAGAATGTTCAAAGCCAAGCAACTATCCTGCACCATTCCCAGAAAGTTGTGGGAAGGTTGTATGCAAAATAACCATGGCACAACCACTCACTCACCAACTTCTAGGAAACATATGGTTCTCAGAACGTTGTGCGTTAGCTGGGTACACCCCAGTAGTTCACCAGCTCTGTGTAATGGCCGTAGATTATATTACCCCAAACTACCACAAAAGGGTAGTAGGATCACACATCTCCCCATGTTTAAGAATACATTGTTGTGTGTGTTTCAGTATCCTGAAAAAGTGTGTGTGTTGCTGTGTGTGTTTCAGTATGCTGATAAAGTGTGTGTGTTGCTGTGTGTGTTTCAGTATGCTGATAAAGTGTGTGTGTCAGTATGCTGATAAAGTGTGTGTGTTGCTGTGTGTGTTTCAGTATGCTGATAAAGTGTGTGTGTTGCTGTGTGTGTTTCAGTATGCTGATAAAGTGTGTGTGTTGCTGTGTGTGTTTCAGTATGCTGATAAAGTGTGTGTTTCAGTATGCTGATAAAGTGTGTGTTTCAGTATGCTGATAAAGTGTGTGTGTTGCTGTGTGTGTTTCAGTATGCTGATAAAGTGTGTGTTTCAGTATGCTGATAAAGTGTGTGTGTTGCTGTGTGTGTTTCAGTATGCTGATAAAGTGTGTGTTTCAGTATGCTGATAAAGTGTGTGTGTTGCTGTGTGTGTTTCAGTATGCTGATAAAGTGTGTGTGTTGCTGTGTGTGTTTCAGTATGCTGATAAAGTGTGTGTGTTGCTGTGTGTGTTTCAGTATGCTGATAAAGTGTGTGTGTTGCTGTGTGTGTTTCAGTATGCTGATAAAGTGTGTGTGTTGCTGTGTGTGTTTCAGTATGCTGATAAAGTGTGTGTGTTGCTGTGTGTGTTTCAGTATGCTGATAAAGTGTGTGTGTTGCTGTGTGTGTTTCAGTATGCTGATAAAGTGTGTGTGTTGCTGTGTGTGTTTCAGTATGCTGATAAAGTGTGTGTTTCAGTATGCTGATAAAGTGTGTGTGTTGCTGTGTGTGTTTCAGTATGCTGATAAAGTGTGTGTTTCAGTATGCTGATGTGTGTTTTGCAGTATGCTGATAAAGTGTGTGTGTTGCTGTGTGTGTTTCAGTATGCTGATAAAGTGTGTGTTTCAGTATGCTGATAAAGTGTGTGTGTTGCTGTGTGTGTTTCAGTATGCTGATAAAGTGTGTGTGTTGCTGTGTGTGTTTCAGTATGCTGATAAAGTGTGTGTGTTGCTGTGTGTGTTTCAGTATGCTGATAAAGTGTGTGTGTTGCTGTGTGTGTTTCAGTATGCTGATAAAGTGTGTGTTTCAGTATGCTGATAAAGTGTGTGTTTCAGTATGCTGATAAAGTGTGTGTGTGTAGATCTTGACATCCAGTGGGGACGGTACCAGTGCGCTGTGGGACGTGGAGAGTGGTCAGCTGCTGCAGAGTTTCCACGGTCACTCTGCTGATGTCCTCACTCTGGACCTCGCCCCCTCTGAGACTGGAAACACCTTCGTCTCCGGGGTCAGTGTGTGTGTGTGTGTGTGTGTGTGTGTGTCCTATCTATCTCTCTGTCCCTCCCCGAACATGTCTGTTTGTTCATTCCAGGGTTCTGATAAGAAGGCTAACGTTTGGGACTTGCGCTCAGGGCAGAACGTCCAGTCGTTTGATACCCACGACTCTGACATCAACTGTGTCAAGTAAGTAGCAGCATCCACATCAACCCTTTATACAGCTTCATTGTCTACAGATCACCTATCCTTATAGTATCCACATAATCTCTACAGTACAGCTAACAGCATCCATTGACCCTAAACCTAACCCTTTACACAGCTTCACTGTCTACAGATCACCTATCCTTATAGTATCCACATAATCTCTATAGTACAGCTAACAGCATCCATTGACCCTAAACCTAACCCTTTTTATTATTGTTTTCTATTGAACCTTTATTTAACTAGGCAAGTCAGTTAAGAACTAATTCTTATTTACAATGACGGCCTAGGAGCAGTGGGTTAACTGCCTTGTTCAGGGGCAGAACGACAGATTTTTACCTTGTCAGCTCAGGGATTCGATCTAGCAACCTTTCGGTTACTGGCCCAACGCTCTAACCACTAGGCTTTCATACAGCTTAGTGTACACATCAACCTTTTTACTCCTCTCACACTCTCTCGCTCGCTATCGCTCTCCCTCTCTCTCGCTCTCTCTCTCCAGGTACTATCCCAGTGGCGATGCTTTTGCCTCTGCTTCTGACGACTCTACCGTGAGTTTATAACACACTTATAGCACACTTATACACCCTACTTAGTGCACTACTCTTGAACAAAGCCACATAGAGTTGCAACCAAAAAGCTCTAATCAAAGGTAGTGCCCTATAAAGGGAATAGGGTGTCACTTGACAGATGATGGACCTTTGATGTGATTCTGTGGGTTGTGTGTGGCAGTCGGACACTCTGTCTCAATAACACCGTTCAGTTAACAGAATCTCTGGGAGAGAATTGATTATCTTACTGTGATGTCACTGGTCAAAGACCGCTCTTTCACATCATACAGGACATGTGTCAAAGCATCCCACTGTTTTACATTACTACACAGGTTTGTATTGTTTTAAGAAGTGTTATTCAGGCCAAGGAGGAAAAATACAATACATTACGATATAACTTTATTGTACATCATGGGAAAATTACAATGTAACTTTGTCTCTCATTAGGAAATATGCTGGGCCTTTGAGTTCACAGCACAGACAGAAACAACAACTAGCATGTAATGGGTTAAATAAAAAATGAAATGAAAATGTCCCATTGATTGTCTGTGTGTTCCAGTGCCGTCTGTTTGATCTCAGGGCTGATCGGGAGGTGTCCATCTACTCCAAAGACAGCATCATATTTGGAGCCGCCAGTGTCGACTTCTCTCTTAGTGGTAAGATGTGGACAATAGTCAGCAACCGTTTGACAGATAATACCTCTTTATTAGCTTCCTCTCAACAGAGACTAGAGTCAACTAAACATCTTTTGGTCCCCCGATCATGAACACATTTACAATAATGCTGTTGGACATTTACTGGTGTTGTTGTGTTATTATTGGATGTTGTGCCAGGAAATCTTTCCCATCTTCACTTTGCCTCTTTCACTTTCTTTCTTACCGGGTGTGATGATGCAATAGATATACTGCCATGGCCTTTATAGCGGTCAAGGGATTTTATTTATCAAAAATCTCTGAAACTGGAAACACTTATCTCCCTCGCTAGCTTTAAGCACCAACTGTCAGAGCAGCTCACAGATTACTGCACCTGTACATAGCCCACCTATAATTTAGCCCAAACAACTACCTCTTTCCCTACTATATTTATTTTATTTTATTATTTATTTTGCTCCTTTGCACCCCATTATTTGTATTTCTACTTTGCACATTATTCCACTGCAAATCTACCATTCCAGTGTTTTACTTGCTATATTGTATTTACTTTGCCACCATGGCCTTTTTTTTGCCTTTACCTCCCTTATCTCACCTCATTTGCTCACATCGTATATAGACTTGTTTATACTGTATTATTGACTGTATGTTTGTTTTACTCCATGTGTAACTCTGTGTCGTTGTATGTGTCAAACTGCTTTGCTTTATCTTGGCCAGGTCGCAATTGTAAATGAGAACTTGTTCTCAACTTGCCTACCTGGTTAAATAAAGGTGAAATAAATGTGATCTTATCTGATTTTGTGTGTAGGCCGAGACTGGATTCTATCCCCCAAAATGTTATTCCTCTGTGTGTTATATAATTGTAGAGGTACAAAGTCTTTAGTTTTAGTTTTTATATGGCTGTATAAAGAGGACAGTTTATTATCAAACTTGTGATAGAGATCACACTTCAGCCAAGAGGGGAATTTAATGCAGTTGTGATGTGGGAAAGGGAATTACCACTCTGCCATCTGGAGTTTTACTACATTTTTACCAAAACTGGATTCCATGTAACTTAGAGCTGATTGATTATTCATTATATCCACTCTATTAGCCTCTGTCAAATGCACTTTAAACTGTAATACATCTGTTCTGTGATGTCCTCCAGCATATTGGAGAATATTCTAGAATCTGACCCTTTCTACCCCTCTTTCTCTGTATCCATCTTTCTCTCTCTCTCTCCACCCCTCCTCCAGGTCGTCTGTTGTTTGCTGGCTATAATGACTACACCATCAATGTGTGGGACGTCCTGAAGGGGACCAGAGTAGCCATCCTGTTTGGTCATGAGAACAGAGTCAGCTCACTCAGAGTCTCTCCTGATGGAACTGCTTTCTGCTCCGGGTCCTGGGACAACACTCTACGGGTGAGACAAGAGGGTGGGGGGTCGGAAGGGAGCTGAAACAAGGAGGGACAACACTCTACGGGTGAGACAAGAGGGTGGGGGCGTCGGAAGGGAGCTGAAACAAGGAGGGACAACACTCTACGGGTGAGACAAGAGGGTAGGGGGTCGGAAGGGAGCTGAAACAAGGAGGGACAACACTCTACGGGTGAGACAAGAGGGTAGGGGGTCAGAAGGGAGCTGAAACAAGGAGGGACAACACTCTACGGGTGAGACAAGAGGGTAGGGGGGTCGGAAGGGAGCTGAAACAAGGAGGGACAACACTCTACGGGTGAGACAAGAGGGTAGGGGGTCGAAGGGAGCTGAAACAAGGAGGGACAACACTCTACGGGTGAGACAAGAGGGTAGGGGGTCGGAAGGGAGCTGAAACAAGGAGGGACAACACTCTACGGGTGAGACAAGAGGGTAGGGGGTCGGAAGGGAGCTGAAACAAGGAGGGACAACACTCTACGGGTGAGACAAGAGGGTAGGGGGTCGGAAGGGAGCTGAAACAAGGAGGGACAACACTCTACGGGTGAGACAAGAGGGTAGGGGGTCGGAAGGGAGCTGAAACAAGGAGGGACAACACTCTACGGGTGAGACAAGAGGGTAGGGGGTCGGAAGGGAGCTGAAACAAGGAGGGACAACACTCTACGGGTGAGACAAGAGGGTGGGGGGTCGGAAGGGAGCTGAAACAAGGAGGGACAACACTCTACGGGTGAGACAAGAGGGTGAGGGGGGTCGGAAGGGAGCTGAAACAAGGAGGGACAACACTCTACGGGTGAGACAAGAGGGTAGGGGGGTCGGAAGGGAGCTGAAACAAGGAGGGACAACACTCTACGGGTGAGACAAGAGGGTAGGGGGTCGGAAGGGAGCTGAAACAAGGAGGGACAACACTCTACGGGTGAGACAAGAGGGTAGGGGGGTCGGAAGGGAGCTGAAACAAGGAGGGACAACACTCTACGGGTGAGACAAGAGGGTGGGGGGTCGGAAGGGAGCTGAAACAAGGAGGGACAACACTCTACGGGTGAGACAAGAGGGTGAGGGGTCGGAAGGGAGCTGAAACAAGGAGGGACAACACTCTACGGGTGAGACAAGAGGGTAGGGGGGTCGGAAGGGAGCTGAAACAAGGAGGGACAACACTCTACGGGTGAGACAAGAGGGTAGGGGGGTCGGAAGGGAGCTGAAACAAGGAGGGACAACACTCTACGGGTGAGACAAGAGGGTAGGGGGGTCGGAAGGGAGCTGAAACAAGGAGGGACAACACCTTATTAAAAAAAAATGTTTTATTTAACTAGGCAAGTCAGTTAAGAACAAATTCTTATTTATAATGACGGCCTACCCCGGCCAATGCTGGGCTAATTGTGCGCCGCCATTTGGGACTCCCAATCACAGCCGGATGTGATACAACATGGGTTAGAGAGAGGGGGAGAGGCTGAGAGTACCTATTTGTGGAAAACCCTGGTTCTGCAGAGTCATGTGTCAGACTATCCCCACAGTACATACTTCTGTTTTCCACTACAGGCACAGCCACAATATAGGATGCGGAAACCACCACTGAGAGATACTGTAGTAGTTGTTCTTCATTAATATCTGTGGAAGTATGGTAACACAGCCATAGTCTTCCCTCTGGTGATCTCACTTACATCATTTTAGCAGACATGTTTATCCAGAGCGACTTAGTGGATGCATACATTTTCATACTTTTCCCCCTCCATACTGATTCCCCGTGGGAATTAAACCCACAACCCTGGTGTTGCAAGTGCCACGCTCTACCAACAGAGCCACACAGGACCACTTCTCCTCCGAGTTTCTCTGCCTCATAATCTACAGCGGTCTGACAAAGGATGATTCTCCATCTCCCCAAAAATCTGATTTCTATCAAGGTTTCTTCCTTCCAGGGAGTTTTTCATTGTCACTATGCTGCTGCCAGCTCTTTGGGGTCTGCACCGGGTGCCTGTAATATACTTTTTGACAAGTGCTGTTGTTTAAATGTCTTATTGAATACAATCTGATGTTCTGTGCTCTTTCTCTAACAGATCTGGGCCTAGAGCTGCTGTGATGTCATCAGAGCGAGACTGAACCTCTGGAAGTCAGGGGTCAGAGGTTAAGGGTCAGGACCAGAGTCATGTGACCAGTCGACCCAGAGTGCCCATGGAGCACACCCTACCGCAGAAAGAGTCTGCCTATAGAAACTATATTCAGTTACACACACACAATAATAAACTATCTAGGTTTGACTCACAGAGACTATTTATTTGACTGAAGTTGGACTATACCAAATGCTCATCAGGTCAATGAGGTCCTAAAGCTTTATTATTAGCAGTATTACAATTATTATTACTATTGTATTACTAAAGTCATTTGAGCAGTTTTCCTCTACAGCAGGTCCTAGCCAATGCCATGCAGTACTGACTTTCCTGTATAGAAGCTAACTCACTGCCGTTTTTATGCTCCCTAGTCCCCCTTTAAACCTGATTCACAGTCTGTAGTTTACCAGTCAATTAGTCTGCCCAGGTTGTAACTTGCTCAGATCTAAAGTGCAATACTACTATATAAAACCAGACCATAGACTGTGGCTAGCCAGAGAGGGAGAAAGAGGGAGTGTTTGACGTATTGTTCATTTGTAATCATAGTCTTCTTGTGAAATAAATACATTTTATTTAAATGATTGATTAATGGTGTCTTACAAGTTTGTTTTATCCTATGGTTATGATGGAAATGACGAAGAGGATGATGATATGGAGACAGGAACGTTATTTCCATTACATCTGATTCTCTTCTAGCGGAACAATACAATTCAGGGAAATGCCATTTTGTGACGTTGCTTAGTGAGTATAAAGTCTGGCGAGAGCCTGGTGAGGCGGAAATACGGTTGATGACAGCGATCCTCCTTCCGTCTGTACGTGGAGAAAGCAGTCTGATCGCTGGGAGGGTGAGCTTTTTGTTAACTTTTTCCTACCTAGAATATGCGATTTATTTTTCTTCAACTCGAACTATTCTTGGATAAGCGTGTCAAGCTTCGGTTTTACAGATTGAGTGAATGGATCGATGCGGTTTGAGCCACTGATGTTGTTTGCTGCCTTGGTTTCTCTGGTCCTTTGTGTCAATCAGTACTACACTAGTTAGCTTTCAGCTGCTAGCCAGAAATGTCTAACGTTCGCGAGAAGCCCTGCTTACTCATATCCAAACCATGACTGGTTATCTATTTTCCAATGTTGATGTTGACAAGAAAATGTAAAACAATCCAACCATTTAACGTTAGCTGGATAGCTAATTTAGCTAGCTAGATTGCGATGTGTGTGACTTGCCTTCGATTTGACAGTCAAGCTGGCTAGCAAGTACAAATATGTCAATGTTCAAGTTAATTCAGTTTTCTTTATACGGTACTGTAGCTAGCTAACGTATTAGCTCTAGCTACAACCCTTGTTTCTTTCATGCCACGTCCTGAATTAATCCAGACTTCAAGGGCTCTTAAATTAGATTTGACTGGCTTGCTCACATAGCCAGTTATTTAGCTAGCTAGTTACAAAGCTACATAGCCAACTGTTTAACGTTCTATTTACAGATTAGTTCAAGTATGTCCAAGACTAGACATCACTGTGCTGCTTGCATCATATTGCTATGTGGTCTGTGCAGCTCATTGGGAAACGTATCTTTGCTTTACGTTTTGAGTACAAGCCTCTTCTTGGTATTGCACAGGGGATGTCACCTCTTTGGGATTAGATTGAGGTTGTTTCCAATAGACCGTGTTGGGTGGGTTGTGGAAAGAAGCCTGCTGTATAATGTATTACCTTTTAGGCATTACAATATAAATACTGAGAATGTTTCCTCTATAGTCTAGCCCCTGCAGTGTGGGCTGTGAGAAATTAACTGCATGTGATAATGTATTGATAGTGTTTCCTGTATTTATCATGTCGTGCTGCCTGTGGAAAAAAACTGTGTAGCAGAGGCCCTTTCTGATATACAGGCTATAGATAATGTATTAACTGTATGTCTTCCTGTAGACCATGTCATGCGGGCTGTGGAAAGAAACCCTGGCAATAGCAGAGGACTACCTGTCTGTCTGCAGTATTATCCCTGCCAGTGGGTCCCGGAAAGCCCCGCCTGGTCCTCCTCCCAGCGACTCGGCTGCAGCCATGCGGCGCCAGGCCCGGGACATGGAGGCCAAGCACCGGGCCCGCTTCCATGCCCTGGCACACAGCTTCCTGTGCCAATGCGGGCCGGACCCCTGCGCCTGTCTGAGGAGGGTGATGGAGGAGCTGGTGGGAGACGGACAGATGAACTGGGGGAGGGTGGTCTCTCTGTTTACCTTCACTGGTGTGCTGGTCAGAGAACTACAGGGAGAGGACACAGACCAGGGGCTGGGTAATGGCATGGAGCTGGGGGGGAAGGAGAGCTGCAGGGCACTGGCGGAGACCATAGCAGACTACCTAGGAGAGGAGAAGAGTGACTGGATGCTGGAGAACAAAGGCTGGGTAGGTTTGAGCAGTAAGCATCACACACACGCGCTTATGGACACATGTGCACGCACACACACAGGATCATTGACTAAACTGGTGGGAATTAGAGATGGGAATCTGGGCTAATATCAGCAGCACTAGTTCTCTGTCAAGCTAAGAGAAACAGTTGGACAATGACGCCTTCTATTGTCAATAATGTCTGTTTCAGACACCTTGTGGCTTCTTGCCATGTGGCTGCTGTGTTTGTACTACCAACACAATGTTCAGGTCTAATCCAGAAATGACTGCTTAAAACACAGGATTTTTGTGGTACAAGAAATATGACAATATTGGGGGCCAGTTTCCTGGACACAGATTAAGTCTAGGGGCAGAAGGTAGCGTAGTGGTTAAGAACGTTGGGCCAGTAACGGGAAGGTCGCTGGTTTGAATCCCAGAGACCACTAGGTGAAAAATCTGTCGATGTCCCCTCGAGCAAGGCACTTAACCTTAATTCCTCCTGTAAATCGCTCTGGATAAGAGCGTCTACTAAATAACTTAAATTACTGTAAAAGTGTCACCTAGTTGTCTCTGGGATTCAAACCAGCGACCTTCCCGTTACTGGCCCAACGTTCTTAACCACTACGCTACCTTCCGCCCCTAGACTTCATCTGTGTCCGGGAAACTGGCCCCCAATATTGTCATATTTCACTGTAAAAGTGTCAATGTAGTTCTGGATTGAAGAGCAACCTCAATGGAGAATTCCCATTTGAAAATTGTGTCTGGGGGAACTGGCCCTAAATTTGCCTTTTTTTTTATTCATTTTTTTACCCCTTTCTCCCCAATTTCGTGCTATCCAATTGTTAGTAGCTACTATCTTGTCTCATCGCTACAACTCCCGTACGGGCTCGGGAGAGACTAAGGTTGAAAGTCATGTGTCCTTCGATACCCAACCAGCCGTACTGCTTCTTAAAACAGCGCGCATCCAACCCGGAAGCCAGCCGCACCAATGTGTCAGAGGGTACACCGTGCACCTGCCGACCTTGTTTAGCGCGCACTGCGCCCGGCCCGCCACAGGAGTCGCTGGTGCGCGATGAGACAAGGATATCCCTACCGGCCAATCCCTCCTAACCCGGACGGTGCTGGGCCAATTGTTTGTCGCCCCACGGACCTCCCGGTCGCGGCCGGGTTACGACAGAGCCTGGGCGCGAACCCAGAGTCTCTGGTGTGACAGCTGGCGCTGCAGTATTGTAATGTGTTACATGTCAGTAGGCTGTTGTGTCACAGTAGATTTATAAATGTATAACTCTTCAGTCAATACACTCAATACAGAGTGATTTTACTGTGGTGTGGACTATAAACCCTGGTTGTCTGAGAGGTCAAAGATCTACCTGTCACTTTAAAGAGGGTTTGTACAAGGTCAACACAGCCAGTATAGTCATATAAAGTGGATCAGGGGTAGTGGGGTTACTGGGGTACTCCAAAACAACATAGGACTGTAGTGCTGGGGTAGCAACAACACAGCTGCAGCTCAATTTGTTGACTGCTTTTGTGAATTAACCCCCCCCTAGCCAGCTGGTCCCAACAGCCGTATGTACTGTCTCTAACGTAACAGTCTAGTGACCTCCAAGCACACAACTATCGTTAATACTCAAAAACTAGTCTGGATTAGTACAACAAATATACTGATGAACACAACCAGCTGGATCAGAACAACAAATATACTGATGAACACAACCAGCTGGGTCTGGATCAGAACAACAAATAGACTGATGAACACAACCAGCTGGATCAGAACAACAAATATACTGATGAACACAACCAGCTGGGTCTGGATCAGAACAACAAATATACTGATGAACACAACCAGCTGGGTCTGGATCAGAACAACAAATAGACTGATGAACACAACCAGCTGGATCAGAACAACAAATAGACTGATGAACACAACCAGCTGGGTCTGGATCAGAACAACAAATATACTGATGAACACAACCAGCTGGGTCTGGATCAGAACAACAAATAGACTGATGAACACAACCAGCTGGATCAGAACACAACCAGCTGGGTCTGGATCAGAACAACAAATAGACTGATGAACACAACCAGCTGGGTCTGGATCAGAACAACGAATAGACTGATGAACACAACCACATTTTGAGATTTGCCTTACTAATCACGACACAGGTCTGTCATAGCAGGGACTGTCCGCAGGCAGTTGTCTCTCGGTCTGAAAACACGAGAGGAAATGGGGCTTTTTGAGCAGTATTGAACTAAGTTTCTTGACTTCCTTATTTTGATCTCTAGCCTGGTCCTTTGATACACCATCGTGACCTGAATAAGTGTTCAATAAAATATATGGATCTAATCCTCTCTCTTCTAGGAGGGCTTCTGTAAGTTCTTCCACACAGCAAGAGAGGTGAACCAGGACTCGTCCATGAAGACTGCCCTGTTTGCTGCTGCTGGCGTGGGCATCGCAGGGTTAACCTTCCTCCTGGTCCGCTAACACACAAGCCCTGCTGCATCATCAGTCTCATTTCAAAGTGATGGCCGTGTGGTAGGTCCTCAATGGGTTAAATGGTGTCCCAACAGGGGCAAAACACTGTCTTGAAAATGAGGGGTGGGGAGAGACTAACTTGGGGCCAAAATATCTTTTTTTTGAATAGTGGATGGGACATGTCCCCCTTCACCCCCTGGTGAGTTACGCCCATGTGTCACACTGAAGCAGGATTCCATTACATGGTTTAGTTTCATTCATCAACTGAATGTTTCCACATCTTTCAGTCTGCAGTAATACCTTCATCTATTACCAACTATATGATTCAGTCATACCTAGAGATTGTACCACAACAAACTAAAGGCCTTCTGAAATGATGGAATATGTGAATATTATTAGTTTGCATATCTTTCCTCTGTTATGTTATTAAAATCTAGTATTTTGTCAAAGCGAGCGCACAGGGACCACATGTTGTGTTGACCACAACTGGACTACTATGGTTGGTTGCATTCTGGTTGACCGTGCAGCTACAAAGATGACCATTTAGATGTGGATGGCCGCTTCTCAAATGGGGACTTCATCCCTATATCAGGGCTATTCAAATCCAAGCCTGACGTTCTGAAGTAGTCCTGCTTTTCTGTTCTACCTGATCATTAATGGCACCCAACTGGTGTCTCAGGTCTAAAGCCGTTCCTGGTAAGAGGGGAGGAATGAAAATCAACTGTGGAACTGGCTTGTTGGTCCAGATTTCAATATCCCTGACCTATATAGAAATGGGGTGGCATTTGGGGACAAACTCCATCATTTTGTCCACTGCTTGGTGTCCTGACTTGTTTTTATGAATGTCCCTCTTGCCTTTCTACTTCAAGTAATGTGTGTGTGTGGCAAGAATATTTTTTAGTGTAATAAACATACATTAATATATTATATTTATATGAAATAAAAATGTTAAGTTGCCATCTTTGCATTTTGCCCCTTGGCAGATTTCATTGTTATTTTGTAGTTTTTTAAACCTTTTTCTCTCTCGTCATGTTAGACATCCATTTCTGGTTTATAAAAACAGGGTTCTTCTACTCCAGGCCCGGAGGTCCACATTACTGCTCGATTCTTTTCTACCTGCTAATTGATTGGCCGGCCAGAGTCTCTGAGATGATGAAAACCAGAAGTGTTCAGGTCCTCCAGGCATGTAGTTAAATATCCTTGGTCTGTCTGTGGTTTCTATCTGTGTCTGAGATGGTATGTAATGTTTTTCAGGGCTTTACAGACAGTGGTGCTACAGTGTGAGATGATATTAAGCATGTCTGCCTCAGACCAATTGACTAGACATGGTCTGCATTGCAAATGCACCCTGTTCCCTATAGTGCTTGACTTATTTATGTCTTTTTCTAAATAAAAAGTTTGTCATGGAGTTACAGTACTGTCTTTTGTTAAAGGTGAGTGTGAGAGACTGCAGGATGCTAAAGACACTGGGAGTCCTTTTGGTTTCACTTTGACTTCTTCAGAACTCTTTCTGACTTCTTGTTACGGTCACTAAGTGTTTATCAGCCTACACACTACCCCTCATCTCCCCTATCATGGTCTTGCAGGCCTCAGGCTCCACATCTTGTCTCTTCTTTCTTAGAATAAAAGCGCTGACTTGTATCCTGTTACACAACTGCAGCTACTGCTATTCTAGATGCAACTAATGGTACTTTAGTCACCGTCACATACAAGGCTGTGGTTACTGCTATTCTCTACCCAGCCACCGCAAGCCTTCTAAGAAACACAGCCATTGCTGTGAGAAACACAACTTTGTCTTTCACGGAGTCACATTTGTCTCAATCGTTTTTGCTAAATGTATTTCTGGTGAATTGGAAATCCAGTGTTTTCTCCTAGCCAGAGAATTCAGTCCTACGCTCAGTGACGCTACAGCAATGAGACGTGTCTGTCAGTGAGGGGGCGGGATTAGACCAGGGCCGTAACCATTCGGTCTTATCCTTGTCTACCAGGATGAGATGTACGGACAGAGACCGACACCTCTTAACTAATGGCACTTTAGTCACCATCACATACAAAGCTGTGGTTACTGCTGTTCTCTACATGTAGCCACAGCAAACCTTCTAGGACGCTGCAGTTGTATCTTGTTACACAAGTCAGCACTTTTTATTCCGATTCTGAGAAGTGTATCGGAGAGACTAGATGTGGAGCATGAGGCCTGCCCCATCAAGATGAGATCAGATAGTGACTGAGACTCTGTTATTCAAGAGTGTCACTATCTCATCTTGATGATCGCTACTAGTTTCCGTTAGGCCGGCTTTTAACGGTTTTGGCTTTCCATCTGATATACACTTTTCTCATGTTTATTCTCACACTCACCCCTGAGCCATGGGAAGAGCAGTATTATCTGCTGCTTCTCCAATCTGTTTATACTGTCTGCTGACCCACACTGTACACACAAGCCTTGCTCTCTGACTAGCCGGCACTCACCCCAAGCAAACCTTGCAAATGAGTTTGACCCCCTTTCCCTGCTTCCCATACAATGTCTCTCTGCCCCAGAGTAGATTTCTGGCTAAGAGTGACTGTTTAATGTCACCAAAAGTCTCTAGGATGGAGGAGGGGAGACTGAGTGAGTGATGGAGGTAAGCGTGTATAGCATTGTATATCTGAACCATCACAGGGTCTGTATAGCCCTCGGCCTCTCAGGCCCTCAGAACATGCAACACTGAGACTGACCTGATTTACTACCATAGAACACATACAACATACTGAGAGCTGAGCTGATGTTGTCAATGTGTGACTGTTATATCCTGTTGACATGTTTTCTCCCAGTAGACTAACAGCAGCCCGTCACTGCTGTGGTTCATCATGGGGAACTGGCTAACATGTTAATACCCAGTTATTATCACTAGTTCTATTGACACTGGCTCTTTAGATGATGGATTATAGAGATTACTGATGAAGGGGGACATCCTTACTGGCTCCCAGATGGGACTCTCGGGACTGAATCTCAAAAACAAGCAAAGCGGGAGGGGGAATTGGTGAGAGACCAGGATGGAGAGAGTGTGAGGAATGGAGAGGTAGCGAGTCAGACAGAAGTCTGGGGGTTTGAGAAACATGTTAAACTCTCTGACCTCAATGACCTTTAACACCCGGTAGAATGATCAGGGACCTTAGAAACCCAGCAGAATGATCACTAACCTTAGACACCCAGCAGAATTATCACTGACCTTAGACACCCAGCAGAATGATCACTGACCTTAGACACCCAGCAGAGGGGAGAGGGGACAGTGAATAATATCTATAGACTGGAGAGGGGACAGTGAATAATATCTATAGACTGGAGAGGGGACAGTGAATAATATCTATAGACTGGAGAGGGGACAGTGAATAATATCTATAGACTGGAGCAGGGACAGTGAATAATATCTATAGACTGGAGAGGGGACAGTGAATAATATCTATAGACTGGAGCAGGGACAGTGAATGATATCTATAGACTGGAGCAGGGACAGTGAATGATGTCTATAGTCTGGACAGTGAATTATGTCTATAGACTGGAGAGGGGACAGTGAATGATATCTATAGACTGGAGAGGGGACAGTGAATGATATCTATAGACTGGAGAGGGGACAGTGAATGATATCTATTGACTGGAGAGGGGACAGTGAATGATATATATAGACTGGAGGGGGGACAGTGAATGATGTCTATAGTCTGGACAGAGGACAGTGAATGATGTCTATAGACTGGAGAGGGGACAGTGAATGATATATATAGACTGGAGAGGGGACAGTGAATGATATCTATAGACTGGAGAGGGGACAGTGAATGATATATATAGACTGGAGGGGGGACAGTGAATGATGTCTATAGTCTGGACAGAGGACAGTGAATGATGTCTATAGACTGGACAGGGGACAGTGAATGATGTCTATAGACTGGACAGGGGACAGTGAATGATGTCCGCTCTAGACTGGACAGAGGACAGTGAATGATGTCTATAGACTGGACAGGGGACAGTGAATGATGTCTATAGACTGGACAGGGGACAGTGAATGATGTCCGCTCTAGACTGGACAGAGGACAGTGAATGATGTCTATAGACTGGAGAGGGGACAGTGAATAATATCTATAGACTGGAGAGGGGACAGTGAATGATATCTATAGACTGGAGCAGGGACAGTGAATAATATCTATAGACTGGAGAGGGGACAGTGAATAATATCTATAGACTGGAGCAGGGACAGTGAATGATATCTATAGACTGGAGCAGGGACAGTGAATAATATCTATAGACTGGAGCAGGGACAGTGAATGATATCTATAGACTGGAGCAGGGACAGTGAATGATGTCTATAGTCTGGACAGTGAATGATGTCTATAGACTGGACAGGGGACAGTGAATGATGTCTATAGACTGGAGAGGGGACAGTGAATGATATCTATAGACTGGAGAGGGGACAGTGAATGATATCTATAGACTGGAGAGGGGACAGTGAATGATATATATAGACTGGAGGGGGGACAGTGAATGATGTCTATAGTCTGGACAGAGGACAGTGAATGATGTCTATAGACTGGACAGGGGACAGTGAATGATGTCTATAGACTGGACAGGGGACAGTGAATGATGTCCGCTCTAGACTGGACAGAGGACAGTGAATGATGTCTATAGACTGGACAGGGGACAGTGAATGATGTCTATAGACTGGACAGGGGACAGTGAATGATGTCCGCTCTAGACTGGACAGAGGACAGTGAATGATGTCTATAGACTGGACAGGGGACAGTGAATGATGTCTATAGACTGGACAGAGGACAGTGAATGATGTCCGCTCTAGACTAGACAGAGGACAGTGAATGATGTTCGCTCTAGACTGGACAGGGGACAGTGAATGATGTCTATAGACTGGACAGGGGACAGTGAATGATGTTCGCTCTAGACTGGACAGGGGACAGTGAATGATGTCCGCTCTAGACTAGACAGAGGACAGTGAATGATGTCTATAGACTGGACAGGGGACAGCGAATAATGTTCGCTGTAGACTGGACAGGGGACAGCGAATAATGTTCGCTGTAGACTGGACAGGGGACAGTGAATGATGTCCGCTCTAGACTAGACAAAGGACAGTGAATGATGTCCGCTCTAGACTGGACAGGGGACAGTGAATGATGTTCGCTCTAGACTGGACAGGGGACAGTGAATGATGTCTATAGACTGGACAGGGGACAGTGAATGATGTTCGCTCTAGACTGGACAGGGGACAGTGAATGATGTTCGCTCTAGACTGGACAGGGGACAGTGAATAATGTTCGCTCTAGACTGGACAGGGGACAGTGAATAATGTTCGCTCTAGACTGGACAGGGGACAGTGAATGATGTTCGCTCTAGACTGGACAGGGGACAGTGAATGATGTCTATAGACTGGACAGGGGACAGTGAATAATGTCTGTAGACTGGACAGGGGACAGTGAATAATGTCTATAGACTGGACAGGGGACAGTGAATGATGTTCGCTCTAGACTGGACAGGGGACAGTGAATAATGTCTATAGACTGGACAGGGGACAGTGAATGATGTCTATAGACTGGACAGAGGACAGTGAATGATGTCTATAGACTGGACAGGGGACAGTGAATGATGTTCGCTCTAGACTGGACAGGGGACAGTGAATAATGTCTATAGACTGGACAGGGGACAGTGAATGATGTCTATAGACTGGACAGGGGACAGTGAATGATGTTCGCTCTAGACTGGACAGGGGACAGTGAATGATGTCCGCTCTAGACTAGACAGAGGACAGTGAATGATGTCTATAGACTGGACAGAGGACAGTGAATGATGTTCGCTCTAGACTGGACAGAGGACAGTGAATGATGTCTATAGACTGGACAGGGGACAGTGAATGATGTTCGCTCTAGACTGGACAGGGGACAGTGAATAATGTTCGCTCTAGACTGGACAGGGGACAGTGAATAATGTTCGCTCTAGACTGGACAGGGGACAGTGAATGATGTCTATAGACTGGACAGGGGACAGTGAATGATGTTCGCTCTAGACTGGACAGGGGACAGTGAATAATGTCTATAGACTGGACAGGGGACAGTGAATGATGTCTATAGACTGGACAGGGGACAGTGAATGATGTCTATAGACTGGACAGGGGACAGTGAATTATGTTCGCTCTAGACTGGACAGGGGACAGTGAATGATGTCCGCTCTAGACTAGACAGAGGACAGTGAATGATGTCTATAGACTGGACAGAGGACAGTGAATGATGTTCGCTCTAGACTGGACAGAGGACAGTGAATGATGTCTATAGACTGGACAGGGGACAGCGAATAATGTTCGCTGTAGACTGGACAGGGGACAGCGAATAATGTTCGCTGTAGACTGGACAGGGGACAGTGAATGATGTCCGCTCTAGACTAGACAGAGGACAGTGAATGATGTCTATAGACTGGACAGGGGACAGCGAATAATGTTCGCTGTAGACTGGACAGGGGACAGCGAATAATGTTCGCTGTAGACTGGACAGGGGACAGTGAATGATGTTCGCTCTAGACTGGACAGGGGACAGTGAATAATGTCTATAGACTGGACAGGGGACAGTGAATGATGTTCGCTCTAGACTGGACAGGGGACAGTGAATAATGTCTATAGACTGGACAGGGGACAGTGAATGATGTTCGCTCTAGACTGGACAGGGGACAGTGAATGATGTCCGCTCTAGACTAGACAGAGGACAGTGAATGATGTCTATAGACTGGACAGGGGACAGCGAATAATGTTCGCTGTAGACTGGACAGGGGACAGCGAATAATGTTCGCTGTAGACTGGACAGGGGACAGTGAATGATGTTCGCTCTAGACTGGACAGGGGACAGTGAATAATGTCTATAGACTGGACAGGGGACAGTGAATGATGTTCGCTCTAGACTGGACAGGGGACAGTGAATAATGTCTATAGACTGGACAGGGGACAGTGAATGATGTTCGCTCTAGACTGGACAGGGGACAGTGAATGATGTCCGCTCTAGACTAGACAGAGGACAGTGAATGATGTCTATAGACTGGACAGGGGACAGCGAATAATGTTCGCTGTAGACTGGACAGGGGACAGTGAATGATGTCTATAGACTGGACAGGGGACAGTGAATGATGTCTATAGACTGGACAGGGGACAGTGAATGATGTTCGCTCTAGACTGGACAGGGGACAGTGAATGATGTCCGCTCTAGACTAGACAGAGGACAGTGAATGATGTCTATAGACTGGACAGAGGACAGTGAATGATGTCTATAGACTGGACAGAGGACAGTGAATGATGTCCGCTCTAGACTAGACAGAGGACAGTGAATGATGTCTATAGACTGGACAGGGGACAGCGAATAATGTTCGCTGTAGACTGGACAGGGGACAGTGAATGATGTCCGCTCTAGACTAGACAGGGGACAGTGAATGATGTCTATAGACTGGACAGGGGACAGTGAATGATGTTCGCTCTAGACTGGACAGGGGACAGTGAATGATGTCTATAGACTGGACAGGGGACAGTGAATGATGTTCGCTCTAGACTGGACAGGGGACAGTGAATGATGTCTATAGACTGGACAGGGGACAGTGAATGATGTTCGCTCTAGACTAGACAGAGGACAGTGAATGATGTTCGCTCTAGACTGGACAGGGGACAGCGAATAATGTTCGCTGTAGACTGGACAGGGGACAGTGATTGTCACTAGGCATGTCATGTAATGTCACTAGCCACTAGACTGTGGACAGTGAATGTCACTAGGCATGTAATGTAATGTCACTAGCCACTAGACTGTGGAGAGTGAATGTCACTAGGCATGTCATGTAATGTCACTAGCCACTAGACTGTGGACAAGGAGTAGTGAATGTCACTAGGCATGTCATGTAATGTCACTAGCCACTAGACTGTGGACAGTGAATGTGACTAGGCATGTCATGTAATGTCACTAGCCACTAGACTGTGGACAAGGAGTAGTGAATGTCACTAGGCATGTAATGTCACTAGCCACTAGACTGTGGACAAGGAGTAGTGAATGTCACTAGGCATGTCATGTAATGTCACTAGCCACTAGACTGTGGACAAGGAGTAGTGAATGTCACTAGGCATGTCATGTAATGTCACTAGCCACTAGACTGTGGACAAGGAGTAGTGAATGTCACTAGGCATGTCATGTAATGTCACTAGCCACTAGACCGTGGACAGGGAGTAGTGAATGTCACTAGACTGTGGACAGGGGACAGTTAATGTCACTAGACTGTGGACAGGGGACAGTGAATGTCACTAGACTGTGGACAAGGAGTAGTGAATGTCACTAGACTGTGGACAAGGAGTAGTGAATGTCACTAGACTGTGGACAAGGAGTAGTGAATGTCACTAGACTGTGGACAGGGGACAGTGAATGTCACTAGACTGTGGACAAGGAGTAGTGAATGTCACTAGACTGTGGACAAGGAGTAGTGAATGTCACTAGACTGTGGACAGGGGACATTGAATGACACTAGACTGTGGACAGGGGACAGTGAATGTCACTAGACTGTGGACAGGGGACAGTGAATGTCACTAGACTGTGGACAGGGGACAGTGAATGACACTAGACTGTGGACAGGGGACAGTGAATGACACTAGACTGTGGACAGGGGACAGTGAATGACACTAGACTGTGGACAGGGGACAGTGAATGTCACTAGACTGTGGACAGGGGACAGTGAATGTCACTAGACTGTGGACAGGAGTAGTGAATGTCACTAGACTGTGGACAAGGAGTAGTGAATGTCACTAGACTGTGGACAAGGAGTAGTGAATGACACTAGACTGTGGACAGGGGACAGTGAATGTCACTAGACTGTGGACAGGGGACATTGAATGACACTAGACTGTGGACAGGGGACAGTGAATGACACTAGACTGTGGACAGGGGACAGTGAATGACACTAGACTGTGGACAGGGGACAGTGAATGTCACTAGACTGTGGACAGGGGACAGTGAGTGTCACTAGACTGTGGACAGGGGACAGTGAATGTCACTAGACTATGGACAGGGGACAGTGAATGATGTTTGCTTCCCTTGGACTTACTTCTTTCTGGGTTTTGTGCTGTGAGTTATACATCAGCTCTTACAGTAGCTGTGTTACATGGGGCAGGTGGGTGTGTACAGTGGGGCAAAAAAAGTATTTAGTCAGCCACCAATTGTGCAAGTTCTCCCACTTAAAAAGATGAGAGAGTCCTGTAATTTTCATCATAGGTACACTTCAACTATGACAGACAAAATGAGAAAAAAAATCCAGAAAATCACATTGTAGGATTTTTAATTAATTTATTTGCAAATTATGGTGGAAAATAAGTATTTAGTCACCTACAAACAAGCAAGATTTCTGGCTCTCACAGACCTATAACTTCTTCTTTAAGAGGCTCCTCTGTCCTCCACTCGTTACCTGTATTAATGGCACCTGTTTGAACTTGTTATCAGTATAAAAGACACCTGTCCACAACCTCAAACAGTCACACTCCAAACTCCACTATGGCCAAGACCAAAGAGCTGTCAAAGGACACCAGAAACAAAATTGTAGACCTGCACCAGGCTGGGAAGACTGAATCTGCAATAGGTAAGCAGCTTGGTTTGAAGAAATCAACTGTGGGAGCAATTATTAGGAAATGGAAGACATACAAGACCACTGATAATCTCCCTTGATCTGGGGCTCCACGCAAGATCTCACCCCGTGGGGTCAAAATGATCACAAGAACGGTGAGCAAAAATCCCAGAACCACCTAGTGAATGACCTGCAGAGAGCTGGGACCAAAGTAACAAAGCCTACCATCAGTAACACACTATGCCGCTAGGGACTCAAATCCTGCAGTGCCAGACGTGTCCCCCTGCTTAAGCAAGTACATGTCCAGGCCCGTCTGAAGTTTGCTAGAAAGCATTTGGATGATCCAGAAGAAGATAGGGAGAATGTCATATGGTCATATGAAACCAAAATATTACTTTTTGGTAAAAACTCAACTCATTGTGTTTGGAGGACAAAGAATGCTGAGTTGCATCCAAAGAACACCATACCTACTGTGAAGCATGGGGGTGGAAACATCATGCTTTGGGGCTGTTTTTCTGCAAAGGGACCAGGAAGACTGATCCGTGTAAAGGAAAGAATGAATGGGGCCATGTATCGTGAGATTTTGAGTGAAAACCTCCTTCCATCAGCAAGGGCATTGAAGATGAAACGTGGCTGGGTCTTTCAGCATGACAATGATCCCAAACACACCACCCGGGCAACGAAGGAGTGGCTTCGTAAGAAGCATTTCAAGGTCCTGGAGTGGCCTAGCCAGTCTCCAGATCTCAACCCCATAGAAAATCTTTGGAGGGAGTTGAAAGTCCGTGTTGCCCGGCAACAGCCCCAAAACATCACTGCTCTAGAGGAGATCTGCATGGAGGAATGGGACAAAATACCAGCAACAGTGTGTGAAAACCTTGTGAAGACTTACAGAAAACGTTTGACCTCTGTCATTGCCAACAAAGGGTATATAACAAAGTATTGAGATAAACTTTTGTTATTGACCAAATACTTATTTTCCACCATCATTTGCAAATAAATTCATTAAAAATCCTACAGTGTGATTTTCTGGAGAAAAAAAAATCTCATTTTTCTGTCATAGTTGAAGTGTACCTAATGATGAAAATTACAGGACACTCTCATATTTTTAAGTGGGAGAACTTGCACAATTGGTGGCTGACTAAATACTTTTTTGCCCCACTGAATGTGTGTTCGTAATGTTGGTTTTGGTTTTAAATATACTTAAGTATCAAAATAAATTTAATTGCTATAATGTACTTAAGTATCAAAATAATTTTAAATTCCTTATATTAAACAAACAGCACACTCAACACTCGGACATAATTTACAAACAAAGCATTTGTGTTTAGTGAGTCCGCCAGATCAGATGAAGTAGGGATGAACAGGGATTTTTTTATCTTGCGTGAATTTGACCAGTTTCCTGTCCTGCCTGCTAAGCATTAAAAAAGTGATAATGTATGGGGTAAAAAGTAAATTATTTTCTTTAGGAATGTAGTGAAGTAAAAGAAGTCAAAAATAGAAATAGTAAAGAAGTACAGATACCCCAAATAAACAATTTAAGTAAACATAATTTAAAGTACTACTTAAGTACTTTACACCACTGCTGGCACTGTTGTCACTGTGTAATAGCAGTAGGATGTTGATTTGTGTATAGAGCAGATATATCCCTCTCTGATCATTCAGAACCTGGTGGGATAGAGAGAGAAAGGAGAAAAAGAGTGAAAGATTGGTAGATGAGGATCTGGACAGGAAGTCTGCAGTAGATTGGTGCTCTGATCTCAGGCGGTATGAGATTGTATCTGTCCGTGGTGCACGCACTACTGTCACCTGGTAGGCCAGTCTGTGATGCTGCTGGAGTGTGTGGATGTTACCTGGTAAAGTGCAGTGTGTGTGTGTGTGTGTGTGTGTGTGCCCTGCTCCCCTATAACCTTCCCAACACACACTCTATACCAACGGATTGATTTCATTTATTTGATCATTTAAAAATACAAGTACAACTGCAGAGATCTATATTAAGTAGAATATAAATCTAAATGCTAGTCTAAATAATATCCCTGTCTGTATCATGAAAGAAAAACATAGGAATAACATAACAGTATAAACCAGACAGGATGAGAGTATTTTCCTTAAATCACAGACCGTTGAAATTACTCTAGGGGCTCCCTGGTGTCGCAGTGGTCTAAGGTACTGCATCTCAGTGCAAGAGGCGTCACTACAGACCCTGGTTAGATTCCAGGCTGTATCACAGCCGGCCGTGATTGGGAGTCCCATAGGGCGGCGCACAATTGGTCCAGCATCGTCCAGGTTTAGCCGTCATTGTCAATAAGAATTGGTTCTTAACTGACGTGCCTTGTTTTATTTAACTAACTCTAGTCTCCATGTTCACATCCCTAGTTTCAATGTGAACAATCATTAATAGAATCAGGTCAGTACTCGGGATCTTATAAAACACTGTCCTCCCCCTCTCTCCTTTCCACCTCTTGCTCTCCACTCATCTACTGGAGCAGGGTGTCCCGAACTAGGTCCTGCCCCCCCCCCCCCCCCTCCCTTGGGAGCACGTTTTGATGTTTGCATTAGCACGACACAGCTGATTCAAATAACCAACTCATCAACAAGCTTTGATGATTTGAATCAGCTGTGTAGTGCTAGTGTTACGCCCCTGAAAAAGGGGAGAAATAATCACGAGAGTGATACGGTCTTATTTCCTCAATAACTTTTAGTGCAAAAAGAAAAGACTGCGATTTCTCCGGGAACTTGGGTGGAGACCAGAGCAATCGATCTTAGGCTCATAGGTTAAGAGCATTTAGTAGCTCACAGATGAACATTTTTTCCCTTCTGTTAGGCACCACAAAATAAAGTAATCAATATAACGTTTACACATTCCTCTCACAATTCGTACCCTTTGTACGCTTGACAGATTTGAACTTTAACACAATTATATGAATTATCAATCTCTATCAACTAATACTGAATGCATGATCATTTTAACCTTAGATGTTTTAAGATCCTCACATACTATGAACTTACTAATACTTTTTAATATATAACAGGCTATGAGTATTTCCTTTAACCTGTCACACTAGGGAAACAAAAAACGTTCACTCAGGGGTGTCCCCAGAATTGAGAAATTAACATAATCTACTGAGGTATTGATCAAATCTAATGGATGGACCATCAGAGTGTAGTTGACGTCCGATGAGATCTGTAATGTCGTTCTGTGTGTGAAGCACAGCTGTGAGGTCACTATCTGACAGGGTAACTTCAAGCTGTGTGTGTGTGCCCGGTGGTTCCCGTCACATCAGGAACGTTCCGCTTGATGGCAGATGCTAGGTCCTGATAGACTCGTACCCTCATATACTACTGCAGACCACAACACAAACACACCGTAAACACACACACAGGCTGCACGTGGCATGTCATATCTAGAACTTTACACTGGACAATAGAAATGGAGAGGGTAGTTAAAATGTTGGTAAATGTTAGACTGATGATGTAAATAATGAGTTTCTCTAACTGGAAAATCATGTCATAGTTTTGCTTTTGTCTGCAAACTCTCTCTTTAAATCAATAACCTGAGCCAATACCAACACATTCAGACAGTTTGTTCACTGTCTCACTGCTGTTTTCTTTGGTATAACAACAGATCTCCTAATAACATTTTAGAGTAGACATTAACATATGTAGTACAACGTTAAACAATAACCACCCAATATGCTATGTGGACTTCCACAGACATGTTTCTTCTCTGTGTGTGTGTGAGTGAGTGAGTGAGTGAGTGAGAGAGAGAGAGAGCAATGCGAAAGAGATGTGAGAGCAGGTGGGCACTGTCACAGATAAGCTGCGTGAATCTCCCTCTATCCACCTGTTCACCTGTTACCTGAAGGACATGGTTAGATGGGGCCAGAGATAGAGGGGTAGAAAGGGTCAGATTCTAGAATATTCTCCAATATGCTGGAGGACATCACAGAACAGATGTATTACAGTTTAAAGTGCATTTGACAGAGGCTAATAGAGTGGATATAATGAAGAATCAATCAGCTCTAAGTTACATAGAATCCAGTTTTGGTAAAAATGTAGTAAAACTCCAGATGGCAGAGTGGTAATTCCCTTTCCCACATCACAACTGCATTAAATTCCCCTCTTGGCTGAAGTGTGATCTCTATCACAAGTTTGATAATAAACTGTCCTCTTTATACAGCCATATAAAACCTAAAACTAAAGACTTTGTACCTCTACAATTATATAACACACAGAGGAATAACATTTTGGGGGATAGAATCCAGTCTCGGCCTACACACAAAATCAGATAAGATCAAATAAAATCCCTTGACCGCTATAAAGGCCATGGCAGTATATCTATTGCATCATCACATCCGGTAAGAAAGAAAGTGAAAGAGGCAAAGTGAAGATGGGAGAGATTTCCTGACACAACATCCAATAATAACACAACAACACCAGTAAATGTCCAACAGCATTATTGTAAATGTCCAACAGCATTATTGTAAATGTCCAACAGCATTATTGTAAATGTCCAACAGCATTATTGTAAATGTCCAACAGCACCCTCCCAACACACAAACTCAATACTAATTGATTCCTAGAATTTATTTGATCATTTAAAAATACACGTACAGCCTATACAACTGCAGAGGTCTACATTGAGCACAATATTTCTAAAATGTAAAACTAAATGCTAGTCATATCTTGGTCTGTATAAGGAAAGAAAAACAGACAAGGAATAACACAAGACATGACAGTATGACACAGGATGAGAGTATTTCCCTCAGATCACAGAGTTGAAATGACTGTAAACTTCATCATGTTCACATTCCTAGTTTCATTTGTGAACAATCATTAATAGAATCAGATCAGGACCCAGGATCTTAAAAAAACACTCTCCTTCTCTCAATAACCACTCATCTATTGGAGAAAACACTTATTATCCTTCTTCTTCACTTTCTCCACCTTTCCTCCACGGCTCACCTCCTTCACCATCGCCACCATCTGGTCAGACAGTAGAGCACATGTTACAGAGAGAGCATGTAGGAGATAAATCAAATGAAGGTATATTTGTCATATTATATGCACAGGATACACGTGGTGTATACTATACTGTACAATGAAATGCTTAAAGAAATAGTATGACTTGACTGGGATTGGATCCCATTTATCCATGCTCCCTAATTTAACACTTCTGAACTACTGTTCAGGTTCAGATACTGTGGCTTTACCTCAGACGATACATGAAGATACATTGTGAGTATGGTGTTACCTGGTGTTTAGAACAGGAGTAACACCCACCTCCTTGGTGTCTGGGAATCCTCCTGCCTCCAGTTTAGAGTAGGCCAGTTTACCATTCACTGTTACCTCAAAACTGGCTGTGGGACAAACCATGATCAGTTAGAATATAACATAATAATCTACTGAGGTATTGATCAAATCTAATGGATGGACCACCAGAGTGTAGTTGACGTCCGATGAGATCTGTAACGTCATTCTGTGTGTAAAGCACAGCTGTGAGGTCACTATCTGACAGGGTAACTTCAAGCTGTGTGTGTGTGTGTGTGTGTGTGTGTGTGTGTGTGTGTGTGTGTGTGTGTGTGTGTGTGTGTGTGTGTGTGTGTGTGTGTGTGTGTGTGTGTGTGTGTGTGTGTGTGTGTGTGTGTGTGTGTGTGTGTGTGTGTGTGTGTGTGTGTGTGTGTGTGTGTGTGTGTGTGTGTGTGTGTGTGAGACACGTACAGCGCCGCCCCGTGGTTCCCGTCACCGTCACATCAGGAACGTTCCGCTTGATGGCAGATGCTAGGTCCTGATAGCGAGACTCGTACCCTCATCCACTACTGCAGACCACAATCACACCGTTACACACACACCGTAAACACACAGGCTGCATATGGCATGGCATATCTAGAACTTTACACTGGACAATAGAAATGGAGAGGGTAGTTGGACTGATGATGTAAATAATGAGTTTCTCTAACTGGAAAATCATGTCAATGTTTTGTTTTTGTCTGCAAACTCTCTCTTTAAATCAATAACCTGAGCCAATACCAACACATTCAGACAGTTTGTTCACTGTCTCACTGTTGTTTTCTTTGGTATAACAACACATCTCCTAATAACATTTTAGAGTAGACATTAACAGATGTAGTACAACGTTAAACAATAACTTACCAATATTCTATGTGGACTTCCACCGACATGATTCTTCTCTCCTGGTAGTTTCTCCTCTCTGGGACGTGTTTTTGTGTGTGAGAGCAATGGGAAAGAGACTAAGTGAGAGCAGGTGAGCGTTGTTACGAACAAGGTGAGTGTTGTTACGAACAAGGTGAGTAAACGGCAGATTCACTGGCCCCAATATAACCACGCCCTTCAGGTAACAAGTAGACTGGTTTATCAAGCCTAGACAGGAAGTGGTTAAAAGAATCTGCTATTCGACCAACAGACTTTCAATATACTGTACTCTGCTCTCTCTATTGGCCGAAGATCAAAAATAATTTTGGCTATTTTCACAGAAATTTGCGAACTACAAATTCATAAGATATAAAAACAACAAATATATGGAAGCCTACTATCACTAATAACTACTACTGCTAACTTATTACTACTACTGCGGCCTAGATTCAATCAGAGCATTAACCAGCGACAGCAGACACCTGCATAGTGGATGACTTGGTGGTGGAACTGCGTTTGGAGCTGTTAAATCGGTGAGCAGCTGCTCTGGCATCTTCATGAAGCCACACCTGCCCCCATTCGCTTTAGAAGTTCAGAGCGCGAAAATGTAGGCTGTATAGAAATAACTACGTTCAAATGTAAAAATCATTCAATGAAATAAGGGTTTTATTATCCTAATCGAGATGGAGATTACATCTCCCATTCCAGTGTTGGACCTTAACTCCGTGCAGCCAAGGCAATGTCCAGTTCAGGTATAATGCCAGGAGCCACTGGTGGATTTGACAGCTCTGACGCAGCTCTGTGGATGTAAAATGGACATATTACTGTCCATACTGTAACGACCCTGGGTTTATAAGCGCGGAAATCGACTCTGCCGCACGAGCATGCTTTTGCGGCACAGTCGATAGCGCGCCGGACCTCGGGCTAGAAGGTCGAGGGTTCAAGGCCTGCTCCCTGCTGTTTCATTACAATACTCTTATTTTACACAATGTTGCTTTCCACTGGACTTTGTATGTGACAACGCCAAGAAGGGTTTCATCACTGTTGATCGATGTTCCCAAACTGCTAAAGATGTAGGTGGAGATGAGGTTTGTGAAAAGGATGAAATATGCAGAGTTCCCATCCAGACCTAACTGTAGGGTAAAGGTGTCGGACAGACGAGTAACTGATGTAGAACTGTTGGCTATTGGGTTCTTTATCAGCAGGCTCGTCAACAGGTGTGTGAGAGAATGTTTCTCTCTGTGGGCGTCTGTCTGCCAGCAGCTGCAGTCTTACTGAAGAATGTGGGAGCCTCATCCCCACCAGACAGTATCAGCATCATACTGTACAAGGAATGGGACACAACTGTCATTTTATTAGTTTAAAATGTTATACAGTAGAACATGTATAGAGTAATAGACCCTTACACGCCCCTGAATAAAACAGCATCTGCTTCTGCTCAGTAGCAGATATAAGTATCTATAAGATACACTAGATTGGTATTTGCGTGATGACAAAGAAATAACAATAATAGTACCAGCATTGTAACACTTAAAAACTATCAGAAATAATCAGTGGACACATTTCAGAAGAGTTCAACACAATTAGTACATATATGTACTGTAAAAGTTGCATTGCAATCTGCCCATATTTTACAAGATTTTCAAATTCATGTGTCTTCTCATTAAATATGAACCACTAATTCCATAATAATACATGTATTTTACATTTATAAAAAAGTATCTGGTGACATTCTGTATAAAGTGTTGCAAATTGTATCTCAGCAGGTTGACCCTTACAGTCCTGCACTACAGACAGACAATGCACTTTAGTTTATACAAGGCAACTTTTCATAGTTCAGAATAAGTACTGTCTCTTTATGCAATGATATTGTACCTGTTGATAGCCATTTATGTTTATATAGATATATACACACACACACACACACTCATAACATATAAACTTGTAGTAAAAAAACATCTTTAAAAAGTTTTGTTCCCCATTTACACATTTTTTGAATAATCATGTTGGTTGTTGATTGGCATTGGTTGGACAGATACAAAAGTAACACAGTTCTGCATGCATACATGGGTCTCCATGGAAACACAGGCGTGGCTCTTCCAGTTGATTGGATGAGATGGGTCATGGCTAGACCCACCTTATCCAGCTTTTGTCAAATTAATGTAAAACGTTTTTTTTTGTTTTTTTGCTAACCCTAAATCTTTTCCTAACATTAACATCATTCTCCTAACCTGCTGCATTAAGTCCTCCCAACCTGCTACCAAATCTGATGCTAATTTGACAAAAGCTGGATCCCTTCTAGCCATGAGGTGTGCACACTAGTTTTTCCTTTGTCCTCTCTGGCATTGGCCAATAGAATAACAGCACCGGCCTCTTCTCTCTGGCTGTGTCCTATAGGATCAGAGCATGAGCCTCATTGAATGGCGGGTCCCGCTTCCGGGGTCGTGTGATTCGTCCTGAGGCAGCATCAGTTTGTCCGGCGTGTACTCGTTCCGCTTCAGATCTTAACAGACACAGGAAGAGGAGAGAGATGAGGCAGACAGCCAGGCATCCATCTACTACATAAAGCTGAAATAACAATGTCACTACTACATTGTCCTAGAGCCTTATATTAGCAGAAGATAAGCTCACCTCGTCTCCATAGTAATGGACACACTCGGATACAAACGGTAAACAAACAGAGAGAGAATTCCCTACCGGGAAGTTTGAGTTTCCTGCAGCAAGAGTTGCAGTGGTGTTTGGCCCGGAAGTTTCTGATGGCGTCGTCTCCCAGGTTGGCAGGACCAAATATCATGTCATATGACCTACAGATTAGTCAAGAGAACATTATTAATTATGTGAGCATTCTAAAGGTCCAAATATTGTGTTGTATGATCTATGGATTAAAATAGAATGTGAGTGTTAAAGATTTTACAACAAAGTGAAACATGATTTTTGAATGTGAGAACAGAAAACAGGTTTACACACCCCTTCTCTCCACTCTTTATGACAGACGGATCAGTCAGAATCTCCCCCACTCCTAAAAACACAAATATAGCAGTTACTAATGGGAGGGACTTGTATTTACAGGATTTTGACCAGCCATGCACAACTCTCCCCTGGTGTTCTCATATGTCCAGTCACTGAAGGGTCAGGGGTTAAAAGTTAGGGGTTGGAGGTCAGAAGTTAGGGGTCAGTATTACCTTGCAGGTCCAGCACTAACAGCTCTCCCTGAGTGTACTCATATGTCCAGTCACTGAAGCGTAGGGTTGCATATTTTGGGAAATTTCAGGTGGAAACTTTCCGTGGGAATTAATGGGAATATATGCAAATTAATATTAATAACATTTAAATGTAGATGTTTTTGCATTGGATATATTTACCATATCATATGGAGACAGAAACATCTTACATTGACATAATTGCTAATTATTAAATGCTTCCAATAGAAAAACAAACAATTTAGTTACAAATTGAACTTTAATTAAATAAGTTGACTCTTCACATGGGATGATTTCACTGAACAAAAACATTTTCAACATACATCTGTAAAATTATAGTGTAGAAACTAAAGCTTTGGTTGTCTTCCCCTCAGGCTTCCATGTCTTCTCCCTGGACCTCCTCAATGTCCACCTCTTGAACATCAGACTCTGAGACCTCATCTTCACTGTCACTTTCCAACCTTGTTGAGGATGGCTCGTTGTCAGGCTCAAAAAGCCTAAAATTTGCCACATACAGCCACTAATTTTTCAACCCTTGTATTGGTCAGCCTTGGTGCTTGCGTGCTTTGGTATGCGTGTTCCCAAACAAGGACCAGTTGTGCTCTGAGGCGACTGGTGTTGGTGGGATTTGAAGGATAATGGAGGCAACAGGGGAAAGGGGCTCAGATCCACAAAGTCCCTTCCACCAGGTGGCTGATGAGATATGTTGGCACGACGGCCATATTGCATCTCCATCCCAAAGTCCCTTCCACCAGGTGGCTGAGATATGTTGGCACGACGGCCATATTGTATCACCATCCCAAAGTCCCTTCCACCAGGTGGCTGATGAGATATGTTGGCACGACGGCCATATTGCATCTCCATCCCAAAATCCCTTCCACCAGGTGGCTGATGAGATATGTTGGCACGACGGCCATATTGTATCTCCATCCCAAAGTCCCTTCCACCAGGTGGCTGATGAGATATCTCCATCCCAAAATCCCTTCCACCAGGTGGCTGATGAGATATGTTGGCACGACGGCCATATTGCATCTCCATCCCAAAGTCCTTGCTTGTCAGTGTACTTCGCCGACTGCCAAGAACCTTGCCCTCATCCAGGCCAAGGTGGCGAGACACAGTAGTGATGATACCATAGGCCTTGTTGATCTCTGCACCAGACAGGATGCTCTTGCCAGCATACTTGGGGTCCAACATGTATGCTGCGGCGTGTTTGGGCATCAGGCAGGAGTCTTCATGCTTTTTGATGGACTTCAGAACTGCATTTTTTCTGCTTGGAGCAACAGTGAAGTGGGCAGGGCAGTACGGATTTCTCCTCTTACATCTGCAAGCAGAGTCTGAACATCAGACAGGATGGCATTGTCTCCCTCAATCCGTGCAATGGCTACTGCTATAGGTTTCAGGAGTTTCAGGCTGCTTACCACTCTCTCCCAAAATACATCGTCCAGGAAGATGCTCTTGATGGGGCTGTCCATATCGACAGACTGTGATATGGCCATTTCTTGGAGACTCCTTCCCCTCTAGGAGACTGTCAAACATGATGACAACACCACCCCAGTGGGTGTTGCTGGGCAGCTTCAATGTGGTGCTCTTATTCTTCTCACTTTGCTTGGTGAGGTAGATTGCTGCTATAACTTGATGACCCTTCACATACCTAACCATTTCCTTGGCTTTCTTGTCAAGTGTATCCATTGTTTTCAGTGCCATGATGTCCATGAGGAGCAGATTCAGCCAATGGGTGTGGTGTGAGGGTAGGACTCCTCCACTTTAGACCAAGCAGCCTTCATGTTAGCAGCATTGTCGGTCACCAGTGCAAATACCTTCTGTGGTCCAAGGTCATTGATGACTGCCTTCAGCTCATCTGCAATGTAGAGACCGGTATGCATGTTGTCCCTTGTGTCTGTGCTCTTGTAGAATACTAGTTGAGGGGTGGAGATGTAGTTAATTATTCAACCACCCATCAGAGATGATTGCAATACAGTCTGCTTTCTCTATGATTTGCTTGACCTTCACTTGAACTCTGCACCCAGCAAATTAGATAAAGCATGTCTGGCTGGAGGGGTGTATGCTAGGTGAAGAACATTCAGAAATCTCTTCCAATACACATTGACTGTGAGCATCAGAGGTGAACCAGTAGCATACACAGCTCGAGCAAGTCATTCATCAGCATTTCTCTGACTACGTTCATCCATTGAGTCAAAAAAACGTCTGATTCCAGGAGGACCATGAGCTGTTGCTATCGATAAGGTGTCTGATTCATCTTTTTCACCTTGAATAGAAGTAGAGGGACTTTTGTCAGAGGTTGCTTGTTGTGAGCGCTGAGGGAACTTTATGCACTTGGCCAGATGATTCTGTATCTTTGTTGCATTCTTCACATATGATTTGGCACAGTATTTGCAAATGTACACAGCTTTTCCTACTACATTAGCTGCAGTGTAATGTCTCCACACATCAGATAGATGTGGCATTTTCCTGTAAAGATTAGAAAAAATTAGTAAAAAAATAACAAATACAATTCCATGTACAGATAAATAGTTAAGCAGTTAGATTAAACAACTCCTTTGTAAGACAAATGTTTTAAAAGGAAACATGTATGGAAACAGGTGAATTAACACTCCTCAGTTAACAGGCACAAGCAAGCTAAAACCCACATGGTAGCAAAATTAACTAGCAGAAATTGTTAACAAGTTAGAAATGATTTAAAACACTTTGCTGTAGGCTACTATTTACTAGTTAACAAAAATCACGTATGTCATAAAATATATTCACCCCACCCAGTATTGTAATCAAAACTCACCAGTAAGCATGTAGTCCTTGGCTCAGACAGTGTAGTAGTGTGGGCTCAATAGCATCTCATTAGTGTGCAAGATGAGAATCAGCTGTACATGTGACGGAAGAATGCACTGTGCATGCAGAGGGTTGCAATTCCATTGAATTGGGGATATTTTAAACAAAATATGCCACAAGACCTAGAATTGCCTTATGTGTAGTATCCCACAAAAAGGTTCACTGTTATAAGCTAACTTTTTTTGATGAATTTAAGCAAAATACCCAGGCTTAACCTCCCATGGAAAATGTCCGAAAAAATTCTGGAAATTTACTGGAAAGTTTCAGACCCTTTGCAACCCTACTGAAGGATCAGGGGTTAAAGGTTAGGGGTTGAATGTCAGTATTACCTTGTAGGTCCAGCACTAACAGCTCTCCCCGGGTATACTCGTATGTCCAGTGGCTGAAGGCCAGCATGGTCTCCTCCAGAAGGTTGGTTGGGACAATCTCGTCCCCATTGTTATTGTTAAACTTCCTGAACTCTCCAGTAATACACTCCTCTATAGCGAACCATTGGCCTGCTGAGTGACAGTACAACAGAAACACCTCCAGAAACCTACAGAGAGAGAGGTAGGCACTGTGTCTTTCATGTTGAAATGTTGACATGTTGAAATTCATGTTTCAAATGTCAAAAGACAAACATTTTTAAATGAATAGCAGCTGAATACAAGCAGCTAAATGAGAAGTGTGGCTCTGGTGTGTTAGTTTACCTGGGAGAGTAAGGGATTGTCTTGGGCCTCATTTGGTTGAAGGCAAATGTCAGTTTCTGAGCAGCTCTCTGCTGTTGAATTTCCTGTCAAGAGAGATGATACCAGTCTATGAGGTATTTCCACATTGAATAGCCTTGAATAAACCAGAGGAAGGAAGGATAGAGAAGGAAGGAAGGATGAATAGAGTGGTGGAAATGATAATATATTAAAAAGGAAAACTAAACATAGTTGTCCTGCTATGGTGTGTCATTATGAAGAGTGTGTGTACACAGAGGTGAAGCCAATGACGTACAGTTTATACAGTGCATTCAGAAATTATTCAGACCCCTTGACTTTTTCCACATTGTTACGTTACAGCCTTATTCTAAAATGGATTCAATTGTCCCCCCCTCATCAAATCTACACACAATATTCCATTATGACAAAGCAAAAAAAGTGTTTTTAGAAGTGTTTGCAAATGTATTAAAATTCTAAACTGAAATATAACATTTACATAAGTATTCAGACACTTTACTCAGTACTTTGTTGAAGCACCTTTGGCAGCGATTACAGCCTTGAGTCTTCTTGGGTATGACACTACAATCTTGGCACACCTGTATTTGGGGAGTTTCTCCCATTCTTCTCGGCAGATCCTCTCAAGCTCTGTCAGGTTGGACAGGGAGCGTCACTGCACAGCTATTTTCAGGTCTCTCCAGAGATGTTCGATCAGATTAAAGTCCGGGCTCTGGCTGGGCCACTCAAGGACATTCAGAGACTTATCCCAAAGTCACTCCTGCGTTGTCTTGGCTGTGTGCTTAGGGTCGATGTCCTGTTGGAAGGTGAACCTTCGCCACAGACTTTATTCCTGAGCGCTCTGGAGCAGGTTTTCTCATCAAGGATCTCTTTGCACTTTGCTCCATTCATCTTTCCCTCGATTCTGACTAGTCTCCCAGTCCCTGCCGCAGAAAAACATCCCCACGGCATGATGCTGCCAGGTTTCCTCCAGGTTTCCTTACTGAGAAGTGACCTCCGTCTGGCCACTCTACCATAAAGACCTGATTGGTGGAGCGCTGCAGACATGTTTGTCCTTCTGGAAGGTTCTCCCATCTCCACAGAGGAACTCTAGAGCTCTGTCAGAGTGACCATCAGGTTCTTGGTCACCTCCCTGACCAAGGCCTTTCTCCCCCAGATTGCTCAGTTTGGCCACTGTGTTCTTGGGGACCTTCAATGCTGCAGGAATGTTTTGGTACCCTTCCACAGATCTGTGCCTCGACACAATCCTGTCTCGGAGCTCTACTGACAATTCCTTCGACCTCATGACTTGGTTTTTGTGCTGACATGCACTGTCAACTGTGGGACCTTCCATAGTGTGTGCCTTTCCAAATCATGTCCAATCAATTGAATTTACCACAGGTGGACTCCAATAAAGTTGTAGAAGCATCAAGGATGATCAATGGAAACAGGATGTACCTGAGCTCAATTTCGAGCCTCATAGCAAAGGGTCTGAATACTTATGTAAATAAGGTGTCTGTTTTACATTTTTAATACATTTCGCAAAAAATTCTAAAAAACTGTTTTCAATATGTCATTATGGGGTATTGTGTAGAGATTGATGAGGAAAAATAATAATTTTATCAATTTGAAAATAAAGTTTTAGAAAAAGTCAAGGGGTCTGAATGTAACCTTTTAAATCCACTTCAATCAGTGTAGACAAAATGGAGGAGACATGTTAAAACAGGATTTTTAAGCCTTGAGACAATTGAGACATGGACTGTGTATGTGTGCCATTCAGAGGGTGAATGGGCAAGACAAAAGATTTAAGTGGGGGGGAGACTCAATATTAGGAAGGTGTTCTTAATGTTTTGTACCCTGAGTGTAATATATATATATACACACATATATACACACATACATATATACACATATATATATATATACACACACACACAGTCATGGCCAAAAGTTGAGAATGACACAAATATTAATTTTCAAAGTCTGCTGCCTCAGTTTGTATGATGGCAATTTGCATTTTCTCCAGAATGTTATGAAGAGCGATCAGATGAATTGCAAATAATTGCCACAAAAGGACCAGCTGACACCATGTCAGTGATTCTCTCGTTAACACAGGTGTGAGTGTTGACGAGGACAAGGCTGGAGATCACTCTGTCATGTTGATAGAGTTCGAATAACAGACTGGAAGCTTCAAAAGGAGGGTGGTGCTTGGAATCATTGTTCTTCCTCTGTCAATCATGGTTACCTGCAAGAAAACACGTGCCGTCATCATTGCTTTGCACAAAAAGGGCTTCACAGGCAAGGATATTGCTGCCAGTAAGATTGCACCTAAGCATTTATCAGATCATCAAGAACTTCAAGGAGAGTGGTTCAATTGTTGTGAAGAAGGCTTCAGGGCACCCAAGAAAGTCCAGAAAGCGCCAGGACTGTCACCTGAAATGGATTCAGCTGAGGGATCAGGGCTCCACCAGTACAGAGCTTGCTCAGGAATGGCAGCAGGCAGGAGTGAGTGCATCTGCACACACAGTGAGGTGAAGACTTTTGGAGGATGGCCTGGTGTCAAGAAGGGCAGCAAAGAAGCCCTCCGGAAAAAAGCTTGCCCGGAGAAGACAAGGTGAGCGCTACCATCAGTCCTGTGTCATGCCAACAGTAAAGCATCCTGAGACCATTCATGTGTGGGGTTGCTTCTCAGCCAAGGGAGTGGGCTCACTCACAATTTTGCCTAAGAACACAGCCATGAATAAAGAATGGAACCAGCACATCCTCCGATAGCAACTTCTCCCAACCATCCAGGAACAGTTTGGTGACAATCAATACCTTTTCCAGCATGATGGAGCACCTTGCCATAAGGCAAAAGTGATAACTAAGTGGCTTGGGGAAAAAAACATTGATATTTTGGGTCCATGGCCAGGAAACTCCCCAGACCTTAATCCCATTGAGAACTTGTGGTCAATCCTCAAGAGGCGGCTGGACAAACAAAAACCCATAAATTCTGACAAACTCCAAGCATTGATTATGCAAGAATGGGCTGCAATCAGTCAGGATGTGGCCCAGAAGTTAATTGACAGGATGCCAGGGCAGATTGCAGAGATCTTGAAAAAGAAGGGTCAACACTGCAAATATTGACTCTTTGCATCAACTTAATGTAATTGTCAATAAAAGCCTTTGACACTTATGAAATGCTGGTAATTATACTTCAGTATTCCATAGTAACATCTGACAAAAATATCTAAAGACACTGAAGCAGCAAACTTTGTGAAAATTAATGTTTGTGTCATTCTCAAAACTTTTGTCCACAACTGTATATGTATATGTATATATATGTATATATGTATATATATATATCATTGGGTGAAGCGCAGTGTGTGTGAGTGTGTGTTCTCCTCTACCCTGAGACAGAGCAGCAGTACAGTGTCCTCCTTGTAGATGCTCTGCCAGGTCTGGACCACCTCTGGTAGGAAGGACTTAACAATATACAGGTGACCTGGCTTCAGAATGTCATACTCTGACCACGTACACAGCACCTAGAGTACAATACAATAGTTATAGTTTATTGTCCTCCCGAGAAATACATTATTGTACAACAATGCAACAACAACAAACCAATACTTTTTAATGTTCAGTTCCATCTCTGTTACATGTAGTGAAGACACGCACACCAACTGTACCTTGAGTGCACGTCGCAGCCCCCCTCCCATCTCCTCCTTACTGAGGAACTCTATCTTGGCACAGAGACCTTTGTGAGCCCAGGAGGACATGCTGTTGTTGATGGTGTTGGGAGAACTCTCCTCCAGACGATACACTGTTACTGGCTCACCTACAGGGAGCAGCACACACAGACAGAGAGAGAGTGTGGGTGTGTATTACATACATCATTGCAGCCACACAGGATAGATGAATAGATAGGTTCAACTGGTTTGGGTGTGTCAGGGGGAGTTGAGATATGCAAAAACACATTTCCAATTCACACCTGTTTAATAAAATAGGACAAATAAGCACCCACCAAATTCTGACTATTATTTATAGGTTAAACTGGTTTCCTTATCTCCCTTAACTGGCCATGATATGTCCCACTTTATGCCCTCATTCTAACAGACTGGGTGGGGTCACCTCGTCTGTCACCTGTCCAGCTCTCCAGGGTTGGGGTGAGACAGTTCTCTCTCATTGTTTATACATTTCTGTTTACTTCCGGAATTGACCCCAATACCGCAGTCCTTTCAACTAGACAGACTACAGCTGAGTCAGACAGTAGAACACAGTCTGTGGAAGAAATTGAAACCCCGACTCGGTGTGGTGCCTGATGAAATGGACCCAGGAGGCACTGGGGTGAAGGGGACGTGTAATACTGTATCTTACCTCTAGGGGGCACTGGGGTGAAGGGGACGTGTAATACTGTATCTTACCTCTAGGGGCACTGGGGTGAAGGGACGTGTAATACTGTATCTTACCTCTAGGGGGCACTGGGGTGAAGGGAAAGTGTAATACTGTATCTTTACCTCTAGGGGGCACTGGGGTGAAGGGGACGTGTAATACTGTATCTTACCTCTAGGGGGCACTGGGGTGAAGGGGACGTGTAATACTGTATCTTACCTCTAGGGGGCACTGGGGTGAAGGGGACGTGTAGTAATACTGTATCTTACCTCTAGGGGGCACTGGGGTGAAGGGGATGCTCTGAGACAGCCTCATCAGGTTGTTACGCTCCACAGCTACAGGGAGGGAAACACACAGAGTCAAATACACACAACATTGGCAGGAGGCTACAGTAGTCAAATGACATCCTACTCCATGTAGTGGGGAATATGGTGTGACTTGAGATTGACTACAGTATGCTTTAAGGTCCAAACCTCACCTGAGTATTGGTAGCTTTCCATTGGCTTGAAAGGGGAACCAATTGCTAAGAAAAATGTAATTGTCAGTTATTCAAATCCAATCAAATATAAAGTGTATTTGTGATATGCATGGTTACAGGAAGTGTACACAACACAACAAAATGCTTACTTGCAAGCTCTCCTCTCATGACTATTGCTAATAAAAGTACAATAAAAAATAAGCATGTAGGGAAGAGAATAAGGATGAAAAAGTAGAGGTGAAGAGGTGAATTCATTTTAGCGGTACAGGGTTAGATCACATCACAATGAGTTCGACGTAGTTAAAGGGATAGTTCACATCACAATGAGTTAGACGGAGTTAAAGGGATAGATCACATCACAATGAGTTAGACGTAGTTAAAGGGATAGTTCACATCACAATGAGTTAGACGGAGTTAAAGGGATAGATCACATCACAATGAGTTAGACGTAGTTAAAGGGATAGTTCACATCACAATGAGTTAGACGGAGTTAAAGGGATAGATCACATCACAATGAGTTAGACGGAGTTAAAGGGATAGATCACATCACAATGAGTTAGACGTAGTTAAAGGGATAGATCACATCACAATGAGTTAGACGGAGTTAAAGGGATAGATCACATCACAATGAGTTAGACGTAGTTAAAGGGATAGTTCACATCACAATGAGTTAGACGGAGTTAAAGGGATGGTTCACATCACAATGAGTTAGACGGAGTTAAAGGGATGGTTCACATCACAATGAGTTAGACGTAGTTAAAGGGATAGATCACATCACAATGAGTTAGACGTAGTTAAAGGGATAGATCACATCACAATGAGTTAGACGGAGTTAAAGGGATGGTTCACATCTCAAGGAGTTAGAAGTAGTTAAAGGGAAAGTTACAGCCACTCACAATCCTTCCTGCTCCCCAGGTGGGCGTGTCTGTAGAGGCATGATGCAGCTGAGAGGAAGGAGAGAAAATATAATTGTCAAAGAGGCGAATAGAGAGGTGAACAGCCTGTTCATCTCAGAGAAAGAAATCAGGAACTATCAAGTTACAGTAATAGTACAGAAAGCAAGTTCCAATGGACACATACCATTTATACCTGAGTCCTCCCCTGGTGCCCTGCTGAGCGAGAGAACACACAACGGACATTAACACCCACCTCAGAGATGGAGATCATTACATTTGTTGTCGTCTCTACCTTCTTGCCCTTTGTGCTGTCGTCTGAGCCCAATAATTGTTTGTACCATGTTGTGCTGCTGCCATGTTGTGTTGCTACCATGTTGTTGTAGTAATGTTGTGTTGCTACCACGCAGTGTTTCCATGTGTTGCTGTCATGCTATGTTGTTGTCTTAATTCTCTCTTTATGTAGTGCTGTGGTGTCTCTCTTGACGTGATGTTTTAAATCCCAGCCCCCGTCCCCGCAGGAGGCCTTTTGCCCCCTGGTAGGCAGTCATTGTAAATAAGAATTTGTTCTTAACTGACTTGCCTAGTTAAATAAAGGTTAAATAAATAAAAAACGTGGAAATAACCCATTTTGCATGTACATCGTCAATGAGGATTTCCATCATTTGAAAGTAGTGGGATCAACCAATGAATTATACTTGTGAGCAAACATTCCATAACTGCAGGTGGCAGTAGATCACCAACCTTGACTTTATACCTGTTCAGACAACACACTCCAAGTAGCAGTATGCACCATTTCAGTTTGTTTACCAACTCATAGAAGTAGTAGAAGAAAAAGTACTACTTCAAAATGGAGATGGCCTCAATGGCGCTGCTCTCACAGACGCTATACAGTAGAACAGTAGTAAAACACCGTTCACCTATTAACTAACACTACAGGCAACCACCCACTCCCCCTAATAGCTGTGTTGGGAATGTGATTGGAACATTGTTTCTGGTCACCATGGTAACGGTAAGCCAGGCTTGGCCCAGGGTTATGAACCAAACTGTGGGAACACTGAACTGATCAACAACCAAGAGATCTACTAGACCCACAGCTGTAAGTGAGTTCATCTACTCTACTCTTCCAGGGCTGTACGTGTAAACTGACCCCAGCTGAAAAACCAGGATGATGGTAGGAATGCATGTCAGGTACTTACAGACTGCTGGCCTGAGCTGTCTTGACCTGAGCCCTCTCCTGAGGAGAGAGGAAAACATGCCAGTTAGTCAGTCATACAGTCAGTCAGTCGTACAGTCAGTCAGTCGTACAGTCAGTCAGTCGTACAGTCAGTCAGTCGTACAGTCAGTCAGTGACTTGTAGTCAGTCAGTCAGTGACTTGTAGTCAGTCAGTCAGTCACTTGTAGTCAGTCAGTCAGTCACTTGTAGTCAGTCAGTCAGTCACTTGTAGTCAGTCAGTCAGTCAGTCAGTCAGTCAGTCAGTCACTTGTAGTCAGTCAGTCAGTCGTAGTCAGTCAGTCGTAGTCAGTCAGTCGTAGTCAGTCAGTCAGTCAGTCAGTCGTAGTCAGTCACTCAGTCAGTCAGTCAGTCAGTCACTCAGTCAGTCAGTCACTCAGTCAGTCACTCAGTCAGTCACTCAGTCAGTCAGTCAGTCACTCAGTCAGTCAGTCAGTCAGTCAGTCACTCAGTCACTCAGTCAGTCACTCAGTCTCAGTCAGTCACTCAGTCGGAGTCAGTCACTCAGTCGGAGTCAGTCACTCAGTCGGAGTCAGTCAGTCAGCCGTAGTCAGTCAGCCGTAGTCAGTCAGTCGTAGTCAGTCAGTCGTAGTCAGTCAGTCGTCAGTCAGTCGTAGTCAGTCAGTCACTCAGTCACTCAGTCACTCGTAGTCAGTCACTTAGTGTCAGTCAGTCGTAGTCAGTCACTCAGTCAGTCAGTCACTCAGTGTCAGTCACTCAGTGTCAGTCACTCAGTGTCAGTCACTCAGTGTCAGTCAGTCACTCAGTGTCAGTCAGTCACTCAGTGTCAGTCAGTCACTCAGTGTCAGTCAGTCACTCAGTCAGTCAGTCAGTCAGTCTCAGTCAGTCAGTCAGTCAGTCGGAGTCAGTCAGTCACTCAGTCAGTCAGTCTCAGTCAGTCAGTCAGTCAGTCACTCAGTCAGTCAGTCAGTCAGTCACTCGTAGTCAGTCAGTCAGTCAGTCAGTCAGTCAGTCAGTCTCAGTCAGTCAGTCAGTCTCAGTCAGTCACTCAGTCAGTCAGTCAGTCAGTCAGTCAGTCAGTCAGTCAGTGTCAGTCAGTCAGTCAGTCAGTCAGTCAGTCAGTCAGTCAGTCAGTCAGTCAGTCAGTCAGTCAGTCAGTCAGTCAGTCGTCAGTCACTCAGTCAGTCACTCAGTGTCAGTCAGTCGTAGTCAGTCAGTCAGTCAGTCAGTGTCAGTCAGTCAGTCAGTCAGTCAGTCAGTCAGTCAGTCAGTCAGTCAGTCACTCAGTGTCAGTCAGTCACTCAGTGTCAGTCAGTCAGTCAGTCAGTCAGTCAGTCAGTCAGTCAGTCAGTCAGTCAGTCAGTCAGTCAGTCAGTCAGTCAGTCAGTCAGTCAGTCAGTCAGTCAGTCAGTCGGAGTCAGTCAGTCAGTCAGTCGTAGTCAGTCAGTCAGTCAGTCAGTCAGTCAGTCAGTCAGTCAGTCAGTCTCAGTCAGTCAGTCAGTCAGTGTCAGTCAGTCAGTCGTGTCAGTCAGTCAGTCAGTCAGTCGTCACTCAGTCGTCAGTCAGTCAGTCAGTCGTCAGTCAGTCAGTCAGTCAGTCAGTCAGTCAGTCAGTCAGTCAGTCAGTCGTCAGAGTCAGTCAGTCAGTCGTCAGTCACTCAGTCAGTCAGTCAGTCAGTCAGTCAGTCAGTCAGTCAGTCAGTCAGTCAGGAGTCAGTCAGTCGTCAGTCAGTCAGTCGTCAGTCAGTCAGTCAGTCAGTCAGTCAGTCAGTCTCAGTCAGTCAGTCACACAGTCAGTCAGTCAGTCAGTCAGTCAGTCAGTCACACAGTCAGTCAGTCAGTCAGTCAGTCAGTCAGTCTCAGTCAGTCAGTCAGTCAGTCAGTCAGTCAGTCAGTCAGTCAGTCAGTCAGTCAGTCAGTCAGTCAGTCTCAGCCAGTCAGTCTCCAGTCAGTCTCAGCCAGTCAGTCAGTCTCAGTCGTCAGTCAGTCAGTCAGTCAGTCAGTCAGTCAGTCAGTCAGTCACTCAGTCAGTCAGTCAGTCACCAGTCGTAGTCACTCAGTCAGTCACTCAGTCAGTCAGTCAGTCAGTCAGTCCAGTCAGTCAGTCAGTCACTCAGTCAGTCAGTCGGAGTCAGTCAGTCAGTCAGTCGTAGTCAGTCAGTCAGTCAGTCGTAGTCAGTCAGTCAGTCTCAGTCGTAGTCAGTCAGTCACTCAGTCAGTCGTAGTCAGTCACTCAGTCAGTCAGTCAGTCAGTCAGTCAGTCGTAGTCAGTCACTCAGTGTCAGTCAGTCGGAGTCAGTCAGTCAGTCAGTCAGTCAGTCAGTCAGTCAGTCAGTCAGTCAGTCAGTCAGTCAGTCAGTCGTCAGTCAGTCAGTCAGTCGTAGTCAGCCAGTCAGTCACTCAGTCGTAGTCAGTCAGTCACTCAGTCGTAGTCAGTCAGTCACTCAGTCGTAGTCAGTCAGTCACTCAGTCGTAGTCAGTCACTCAGTCTCAGTCAGTGTCAGTCAGTCACTCAGTGTCAGTCAGTCGGAGTCAGTCAGTCAGTCAGTCAGTCGGAGTCAGTCAGTCAGTCAGTCAGTCAGTCAGTCGGAGTCAGTCAGTCAGTCAGTCAGTCGGAGTCAGTCAGTCAGTCGGAGTCAGTCAGTCAGTCAGTCAGTCGGAGTCAGTCAGTCAGTCGGAGTCAGTCAGTCGGAGTCAGTCAGTCGGAGTCAGTCAGTCAGTCAGTCACTCAGTCAGTCACTCAGTCAGTCACTCAGTCAGTCACTCAGTCAGTCACTCAGTCAGTCAGTCAGTCAGTCACTCAGTCAGTCAGTCACTCACTCAGTCAGTCACTCAGTCAGTCAGTCAGTCAGTCAGTCACTCAGTGTGTCACTCAGTGTGTCACTCAGTGTGTCACTCAGTGTGTCACTCAGTGTCAGTCAGTCACTCAGTGTCAGTCAGTCACTCAGTGTCAGTCAGTCACTCAGTGTCAGTCAGTCACTCAGTGTCAGTCAGTCACTCAGTGTCAGTCAGTCACTCAGTGTCAGTCAGTCACTCAGTGTCAGTCAGTCACTCAGTGTCAGTCAGTCACTCAGTGTCAGTCAGTCACTCAGTGTCAGTCAGTCAGTCAGTCGTAGTCAGTCAGTCGTAGTCAGTCAGTCGTAGTCAGTCAGTCAGTCGTAGTCAGTCAGTCAGTCGTAGTCAGTCAGTCAGTCGTAGTCAGTCAGTCAGTGGTAGTCAGTCAGTCAGTCGCACAGTCAGTCACACACACAGTCAGTCGCACACAGTCAGTCGCACACACAGTCAGTCGCACACACAGTCAGTCGCACACACAGTCAGTCGCACACAGTCAGTCGCACACAGTCAGTCGCACACACAGTCAGTCGCACACACAGTCAGTCGCAGTCAGTCGCACACACAGTCAGTCGCAGTCAGTCACACACACAGTCAGTCGCAGTCAGTCACACACACAGTCAGTCGCAGTCAGTCACACACACAGTCAGTCGCAGTCAGTCACACACACAGTCAGTCGCAGTCAGTCACACACACACAGTCAGTCGCAGTCAGTCACACACACAGTCAGTCACACACACAGTCGGTCACACAGTCAGTCAGTGGTTCAGTCAGTGGTACAGTCAGTCAGTGGTACAGTCAGTCAGTAGTGATTTCAGAACCTGAAGGGGTGTGAGACATCATACAGTTATGGGACAGTTCTCACCAGTAGTAGTGCAGCTCTGGGGTCTTCGTGGATGAGGATGTCTTCCGCTGACACGCCACTCCTCTCTCGCTTACTGAGAGCTGCAGACACACAACAACCAAAGACCCTTTCAGTTAGCACACATAGTATACATGTCGTGACCTCTGGCAGGTCTTGTCAGGGTTCTGCAGTGTATTCATGTGTCTAGCAGCACAGGTCTATCTTCCTGGACTTACAGGAGTCTGGATGGAGGAAGGAGGGACTCCGGTCAAACTCAGTGAAGCCAGCATATGAGTTGACCGTCCTCATATTACCTTGGCCTTCAGGATGACCCTGTAGACAGAGAGAAAGACACACTGGCATCAGTGTCTAGGAGCAACTTCCTCCTACTGGGCTCAGCTGATGAGATCTGTTTTCCTGTTTTTCACATAGTGAGGCTAAGGTTAGGATTTGTGGGGACAATATGTTTGGACAGGAAGCCATTAAGGAATTCTGGTTTGTTCTGTGGAAGTGTCTCTGTGATGTTTCATGTAAATAAACTGCTCCGCCCTGGCAGCAATATCGAACTAGAACTAACAGTAAAAAAAAAAAATGGTCATAACATTGACTAACATTCTACCAACCAACAACCACTTCCCAACCAGGAACTAAGAGCAAGTAAATAACTGCCTCAATACCTAGGAGGAGGAACACACACATAACCCCACATACTGTCTCACCTGTTCCCTGGGCTGCGTGGCTGGGCTGAGCTGTCTGGAGGAGATGTCTCTGGGGAAGGAGCGCTGCAGGTCCAGGTGCAGGTTGTCTTTATGACCTGGAGGACCGGAACACTGTTAGACAGATACAGAGACAGCATCACACCAAGGGTGGCCAACACTTGTCCTGGAAGGCTGCAGGCTTTTTTGTTGGGGTCATTTCAATTCCAATTTGATAACTTTCTGAATTAAAATGGAATTGACCCAAACCCTGATCCAGGACAGGGGTTGGCCAAACCTGGTTCTGTGCCTTAGAGAGAACATCTTAGACTTCTGGGACAGTCACTGAAAGACAAATGGACAGAGGGTAGGTGCCTCAACCTTTCCATGTGACAAACCCTTTAACCAATAGACAATTTCAGGAAAGGTTGCAAATTTCAACCAATCAATCAATCCATGGTGATACAGTCAAAACTCGGTCACGATCAACCAGAGGCCAACACCCCAACACAACAATGACATTAGACAAGACAAAAGGTTGACATAATAATTGACAGGTAGAGCAAGAAAAAGAGAGAAATCTGAAATTGAGACAACAACGACGAGTTAATTACAAATCTGATCCTAGCACCCCACAGCCCAGGCACCTCTTCTTAGGAAATGTTCCAAATCACACCCTGCTCCCTATGTCGTGCACTACTGCGTTCATAACCAAGTAGAAAGGTGGTAATTACCAGTTGGAGGCGTTCACATATTAATAAATGAATTTTTATGAATAATTCATAATGGTTATATTTCTTACATTTTAATAGTTGACGAGAGGTCCGCACGTGAGAGAAGTCGGAGCTCAGGGTTGATAGACAAGGTCCCCATTAGTAATTATGAGCTGGAGGGGCGTTCAACTGGATCTTTACCAATGACTGTATATGAATGAACAAAGCCATCTATGATGACATCACATCATTCATTCCTATGTGAAGACTAAATGGTGCATTTGAAGCAGAGGAAGTCGGTTTTAGCTTGCTAAGATGCCGTCTACATTGGGGGATTCTCAAGACATAACATGCACAGTTTGAGCTACTCCAGGAAGTGATGTTGCCGACTAGGGGAGAACGACTGCCCCATCTGAATAGCTCAAGTTGAAGGTTGTCCAGGGTACTGTAAGGAAGCAAATCAATTATCCTCAACTTATTCTGTGTGGAATTACAATAATTGTTTCTATTACACCAGATGTATGTCCTTGAATCAATTATTTAAAAACATATTATGTGTGTGATTTAAAAACAATAAATCGGTTCAAGGACATACATCTGTCTAATAGAAACAATTATTCGTACTATGATTATTTTGGATAAAAAAATATTATCACGAATATTGACCACAAAAATTGATATTTTCCCAATGACTATAATGGGGGATCCTGCAGTATCCCGATCAGCCTTAAACTGCATGGCTTCAATGAAATGGGGCAATCGTTCTCCCCTGATTTTCCCCAGTGGTAAATAGGCCTACCACCTTTCCACTTGGTTATGAACGCAGCATTCTTCCCTGTTGCTGACTAAAAGCCAATTTATGCTTGATCCGAAAATGTGGTCGGAGGCGCCGTATGGATGGTGTGACGCAATTGCAAAGCCTCCGGGGGGCACACAGAGGCCAAATTGAGTTCGTATGGATCGCCGTGCTTCTCTCAAATTTGGTAAATTCCGTATAGCTCCGCAAAGACTTGATTGGTTGATGGTAGGTGAGGGCGGGAAGTCCTGTATAAACACAAACTCACCTTCTTAACAACAGCTCTGCGCTTCTCGACGAAGCGCAAGAAGTATGAATGCCCTGAATTCTGAATAGGCCGTATTACCATAAACGCTACATGGCCAATGCAGACGTAGGATTGACCATGCAGCGCCTTTAAAGATCCCCCTTAGCCAAATCAGAGGGTCCGTAGGGAAAGTGAAGGGAACAAATTACAATAGTTGGAGGGCGGAGTTAGTTCTGAGGTGATTTTGATTCCCAGTTTAAGGCAGACTTCTGTAACCGTTTAGCTGTAATGTAAATAGCTGTTGTATATGTAGCATGTAGCATGTGCACTGTATAAGTAGCTAAGAAGAGTTGATGACTGAGTGACGAGACCAGAGCCCTATACTACAAAGAGGAGTTACCGAGGTAAGTGTGGTCAACTCGGAGTAAAATTTTGCAAGGAATCCTTCAGAACTAACCTGATCAGGGGCAGGCTAACTCGGGGCTAACTCCATTTATCCGAATGAAGCGTCTGGGCCGTGAGTTGAGGACCAATGAAATTAGATTCCCTCCCTCTCACCAGGACTACGTTGTCATCCTCTTCATTTGAGGACGACTGATTAACTATATTTTATACAATTTTAACTTTTTTTCCTATAGTAATATTAAAAATACCTATCACATTACACATTTAGTAATCACAGCATGCATTTGAAAGTTGACGCATAGTGAAACGTGTGTATGACTTTCTAAAATGATTTTATTGATAGGTAGGGAAAAAGGGACTTGTGCATTGATAAGCATTCGAAAGCACAAAGACGGCATTAACTAAACGGCACTTCTAATAGCCTATGTCACAGCATAGCCTGCTGAATTTGCAAAATAACTTTTCTTTCGTGTTGATTTCAGCCCAAAACATAAAAATGCTAACATTGTCTCAATTAAGAGTTCGGTGTTCGACTAGCCATGTGCAACATGCACGTACAGTTAACTGAAGTGACGTGGGCGATGAAACTACGATAAGCCATTCATTTCCAATGGAAGAGAAGCTAAGTGGGCGGGGGACTGTTGGGCGATGCGAGCATGGGCGAGGGACGTGAACAGGATGGGACCAAAGATGAGGAAACCGGAACTTTATGCAAATACTTTGCGATATTGCGGTGTACTTGACCAATTTAAAGCTCAGCATAGCTTCCAGTCCTTACTGGATTGGCTGTTGATACCGAGCACTACCCCTAGCACTACCTATCTTGCTAGCACCCACACGAGGGCGAAGCTAGCATGGCGAGGCGGTATACAAGTGTAGTTTAAAAAAAACAACATACAGTGCATTTCCACATAACACGATGGGGGCAATGAAACAACCTTGCTTGATATTTAATTTTCTAGCACCCACATAAGGGGAAGCTTGAGAGGCTATCCAATTTATTGTGTTATGTGGAAATCCCCTCTGAGCCTGCTTACGTTAGCTGCATGATCAAAATCCACCTTAGTTTGGATGAAGCCTGGGCTGGAATGTGAAGCTAACTGAAGCTGGCTAGCTTTATAAAAGTCTTGAGTAGATCTAGTTTCAAATCCTAGTATACCTCTCAGATAGCGACTCTAGAAGCGGGCAATTCTACAGTTTGCTTTGGGTCCCGTCTGAAGGTACGATGCAACGCTAGCTAATATTAGCCACTAGCTAGCCAACACCAGATAACTAGCGTAGCAAGCCATCTCCATAAGAGGCAAATACATGTATATTGTATGTACGCTACCATAGTTTATATCGAGCTCAGATAGCAACCCTAGACACCAGGAAATTCTAGGGTTTTCTCTGAGTCTTGTGAAGAAACATCATCCTGCTAACTAGCAACACTAGCCCTCTGTTTCCCACTACGGCACTGGCTAAGGACCACCATCGCCTGCATTGGATTGGTGAAGTGACATTTTAAAAATGACTTGTTTCCAAAAATTCGAAAAAATAAAAAACAGAACTTTCGCTATGAAGCCCTTAAATAAGATCTGGTGCAACCAATTACCTTCAGAAGTCACATAATTAGTTAAATAAAGTCCATCTGTGTGCAATCTAAGTGTCACATGATCTCAGTTTACATACACCTGTTCTGAAAGGCCCCAGAGTCAGCAACACCACTAAGCAAGGGGCACCATGAAGACCAGGGAGCTCTCTAAACAGGTCTGGGACAAAGTTGTGGAGAAGTACAGATCAGGTTGGGTTATAAAAAAATATCAGAAACTTTGAACATCCCACGAAGCACCATCAAAACCATTATTAAAAAATGGAAATATAGCACCACAACAAACCTGCCAAGAGAGGGCCGCCCAACAAAACTCACAGACCAGGCAAGGAGGGCATTAATCAGAGAGGCGACAAAGAGACCAAAGATAACCCTGAAGGAGCTGCAAAGCCCCACAGCGGATTATCTGTCCATAGGACCACTTTAAGCCGTACACACCACAGAGCTGGGCTTTATGGAAGAGTGGCCAGAAAAAAGCTATTGCTTAAAGAAAAAATTAGCAAACACGTTTGGTGTTCGCCAAAAGGAACGTGGGAGACTCCCCAAACATATGAAAGAAGGTACTCTGGTCAGATGAGACTAAAATTGAGCTTTTTGGATATCAAGGAAAACACTATGTCTGGCGCAAACCCAACTCCTTTCATCACCCCGAGAACACCATCCCCACAGTAGTGAAGCATGGTGGTGGCAGCATCATGCTGTGGGGATGTTTTTCATCAGCAGGGACTAGGAAACTGGTCAGAATTGAAGGAATGATGGATGGAGCTAAATACAGGGAAATTCTTGAGGGAAACCTGTTTCAGTCTTCCAGAGATTTGAGACTGGGACGGAGGTTTGCCTTCCAGCAGGACAATGACCCTAAGCATACTGCTAAAGCAACACTCAAGTGGTTAAGGGGTAACATCTTAATGTTTTGGAATGGCCTAGTCAAAGCCCAGACCTCAATCCAATTGAGAATCTGTGGTATGACTTAAAGATTGCTGTACACCAGCGGAACCCATCCAACTTGAAGGAGCTGGCTGGGGCAGTTTTTGCCTTGAAGAATGGGCAAAAATCCCAGTGGCTAGATGTGCCAAGCTTATAGAAACATACCCCAAGAGACTTGCAACTGTAATTGCTGCAAAAGATAGCTCTACAAAGAATTGAATTTGGGGGTATTTCTTTTGTCTTATTTCTTGTTTGTTTCACAATAAAAAAAGATTTTGCATCTTCAAAGTGGTAGGCATGTTGTGTATATTAAATGATACAAACCCCCCAAAAATACATTTTAAATCCAGGTTGTAAGCCAACAAAATAGGAAAAATGCCAAGAGGGGTGAATACTTTCGCAAGCCACTGTAAGGGTACCCCAGGTTTTTCTTTAAAGTTTGCAACCGTTTATTGACTGATATCAAATGTGTATGTTTTACTGGCGAATGACAATGAGTTGTTGCTATGAGTTTATGAAGTCTATTGATTGAGCATGGTGCCATACTGATTGGTTTATTTTGAAGTCTTGATTGAGCATGGTGCCATACTGATTGGTTTATTTTGAAGTCTTGATTGAGCATGGTGCCATACTGATTGGTTTATTTTGAAGTCTTGATTGAGCATGGTGCCATACTGATTGGTTTATTTTGAAGTCTTGATTGAGCATGGTGCCATACTGATTGGTTTATTTTGAAGTCTTGATTGAGCATGGGTTTATTTTGCCATGGTGCCATACTGATTGGTTTATTTTGAAGTCTTGATTGAGCATGGTGCCATACTGATTGGTTTATTTTGACGTGTGGATTGAGCATGGTGCCATACTGATTGGTTTATTTTGAAGTCTTGATTGAGCATGGTGCCATACTGATTGGTTTATTTTGAAGTCTTGATTGAGCATGATGCCATACTGATTGGTTTATTTTGAAGTCTTGATTGAGCATGGTGCCATACTGATTGGTTTATTTTGAAGTCTTGATTGAGCATGGTGCCATACTGATTGGTTTATTTTGAAGTCTTGATTGAGCATGGTGCCATACTGATTGGTTTATTTTGAAGTCTTGATTGAGCATGGTGCCATACTGATTGGTTTATTTTGAAGTCTTGATTGAGCATGGTGCCATACTGATTGGTTTATTTTGAAGTGTGGATTGAGCATGGTGCCATACTGATTGGTTTATTTTGAAGTCTTGATTGAGCATGGTGCCATATCAGGTTATGCTCAAGGTTTTTGAATTTTGAGGACACACCTGTGGTTATTTAATTGTAGTTAGACCCCATACCACCCCGTTAGACCACTAACAACCATACTTCACCCTGGTTAGGAAAAGGTGTGTTACAGGTGAAAGGTAGAGTGTGATCTGAGATTTTCCCCACTGCCAACTTAAACTCAGACCGACTCAAACCTCTGTCTCTGGTAGTTTCCCTGCTGTCACTTCTCAGGGGGGCTTCAGTCCTTCTTTCCCCCTGCTGAGGGGACCCTGGCTGGGCCATGGGGCTTGAGGACCCCACCTCTCTGGTTCTACAGCCGCGGGGTCTCCTGGGCACCACTGCAGGGGCCAGGGCGCAGCCAGGGAGGGGGCTGTTCCTGTGAGCGTCAGCATGCGACGAGGGGGCGGCCTGACGGGCGGTCTCAGGAGACAACGGAAGCTCAGCACTTCTGCCCTGCCCATCCATCAGAACTCCTTCCGGTCTTCCCTCGTCATCGGAAAATGCCTCATTCACATATCCTTCTGCCCTCCCCTCCCTCTCACACCTCCCTTTCACCCTCTCCCCTCCCTCACCCCTCCCCTCCTTCTCACCAATTGCCTCCCGTTTCTCAATGGAAGCAGGCAAGCAAACGGGGCGAGCAATGTCAGAAGTCTTGGACACAACAACAGTGGGGTACACACAGCTAATGTCCTCGTCTTTCTCCTCACAGTAATACTTACCAACAAACGCACCAAACTCTACAGCAAAGGCAGAGGTGGAAGCAGAGGTTCTGTCTTTGTCTGGCCCAGCCAGGCTGAGTTCTGGGTGGCTGGAGACAGAGGGCTGGGAGGGGGTAGAGCTGACGTAGAAAGCAGCCCTAGCAGAGGGCACGCTGGGCAGGCTGGAGGGGCAGTCAGAGATGCCCACCTGCACTGGACGGGTCAGCTGCCACTGGGTGAAGGAATGGCCGCGTAGCCGCAGCTCTGGAGGACTGACAGTAGGGGGCGCCGGAGCTGGGCAGAGGGAGAAGGCACTGTGACTGGCACTGCCACCCGTGGAGGATCCAGCCTCTATAGCAGTAGTAGCTTGGTGCCCCAGCCCAGCCCAGTCTCCTCTCCTCTCTGGGGGACTGAGCGTCAGTGGCGGGTTTGGGTCCACCCCACTCCCAAACAGAGAATCAGCCATGTTGCCCCCCACCACCACCCCGGACACCTGGGGGAAGGAGGAACCAAAGTAGGCGCCCACGCTACGTTTGACCCCCTTGGATTGGGGGGTAGGGTCCTGGGGGGTGGGGGCCAGGCTGGGGGCAAAGTTTTTGGACAGACTGAGCTCCCTGGTGATCTGGTTATGGACCTTGCTGGCTTCAGAGGCCCTCTGGGCGGTCAGGGTCTTCAGAGTGTCCACGGTCAGAGCTGACAGGTCCTGAAGGTGGCCGATCTGAGAGTCCAGCGTGTGGAGGGAACGCTTGATGAAGTTCACTCTGTTACCGACCTCCTTCAGCTGGATACACATGGTCTCAACCCTGAGGAGAGAAAGGAGAAACACATCTATGTTGCCACAGAGTTCAATATTCAATTAACCTCCTAATCCTCTTATGTTATATATACACAATAACTGTTACTGTCAGCGCAAGGGTCAAATAAAAACTGGGGTGAATGGTAACTAATGTAACAGTTACCTGTCTGAGGTGAGGCGGATGCGCTCATCGCTCCCTGAGTGGAACTGGTCGTTTTTCTCATGGAAGTAAGTCTCCACACACTGCTCCTCAAAGTCATGGAGCTTCTTCTGATCCTCCTCCGTTAGAAACAACTCTGGAGGGAGGAAGGGAGGGAAGGAAAGATGGGAAGGGAGAGGATGAAGAGCGTTCTAGTTTCAACAAGGCATTTCACCTCTTTTACAGATCAACGTAACTACTAGTACACATTTTCAAATAAGTTATTGTAGCTGCATATATTTTTGCTGATAAACTAGAGATCCCAGAGACACCTATACATATTATAGTCTGTTCATACACTACTGGTGTCCCCCAGAGCTCAGTACTAGGGCCTCTCTTGTTCTCTCTGATCACCAAGTGGTTCTGTCAGATCCGCATTTTAGAGCAATAAATGGTAGTTCCCGTACTTGGTCCGTAAGAGTGACTGTCCTTCTTCCTCTTGTGACAGATGCAGGAGCAGAAAGAGACGAGGTGGGAGAGGAGGATGAGGGGAGGAGGGAGGACTGGCTTCTCATGGTAGGCCATGACGAAATGATACCTCTGGTACTTCCATACCAGATTACTGATTGACATCACTTGGAGGTACACATTACTGAGGAGAAGAGAGAGATGGCAAAAATAGATATACACAGTGATGTAGAAAATTGGGGAAAAACATGATAATGTTATTAATGAATAATGAGAATAGTATTGGTCACAGAACAGCGCTCTGTGGAACACCATTGTGTGTGTAGTCTTACTTGAAGAAGGCGATGAGAAGGTTAACTATCAATATGTATTGGACAAAGAGGTAGACTGCTTGTAGGAAAGGAGTGATCCACACTGAAGTGGAGCACAGGGATTTCACATTCGTATCAGTATTATTGGCACACACTGTGGAGAGAGGGGACTGGGTCAGAGACACACACACGGTGCTTCACACATCCCAACACCAATAACACACACATCCCAAACAACACACAGTGACAAGTGTAGATCATTCACACACACACACCACACCTCTAAACTCCATGCACTGGTTTTGTACAGCCAGATTAAGCTTTCTACTGTCTTTGTCTCTACAGATTTTTGTTGTTGTTGTTGTTGTCTAGGAGTAAACATAATTTGGGTCAGTAAAACCAGCGACTACCATCTAATTTGTAGAATAACATTTCATTATACTGCACAGTATCTACTGCTACTGTATACATTCTGCTCTATATATCAACAGGTAGTCTCTTCCCACAGCCGCTGTATCTCCCACACAACTGGGGTGGAGCTCCCTGAGTCTGATGAGCGAGACAGGTAGCTGCGATTACTATACAGTGAGGGGGAAAAGTACTTGATCCCCTGCTGATTTTGTACATTTGCCCACTGACAAAGAAATGATCAGTCTATAATTTTAATGGTAGGTTTATTTGAACAGTGAGAGACAGAATAACAACAAAAATCTAGAAAAACGCATGTCAAAAATGTTGATAAATTGATTTGCATTTATTTATTTTTTTACCCTCTTTTCCTCCCCAATTTCACGGTGTCCAATTCTCAGTAGCTACTATCTTGTCTCATCGCTACAACTCCCGTACGGGCTCGGGAGAGACGAAGGACAAAGTCATGCGTCCTCCGATACACAATCCAACCAAGCCGCACTGCTTCTTAACACAGCGTGCATCCAACCCGGAAGCCAGCCGCACCAATGTGTCGGAGGAAACACCGTGCACATGGTGACCTTGGTTAGCGCGCACTGCGCACATCGCGCACCGCCACAGGAGTCGCTGGTGCGCGATGAGACAAGGATATCCCTACCGGACAAACCCTCCCTAACCCGGACGATGCTAGGCCAATTGTGCGTCGCCCCACTGAGCTCCCGGTCGCGGCCGGTTACGACAGAGCCTGGGCGCGAACACAGAGTCTCTGTTGGCACAGCGCCCTTAACCACTGCGCCACCCGGGAGGCCTGATTTGCATTTTAATGAGGGAAATAAGTACTTGACCCCTCTGCAAAACATGACTTAGTACTTGGTGGAAAACCCCTTGTTGGCAATCAGAGGTCAGACGTTTCTTGTAGTTGGCCACCAGGTTTGCACACATCTCAGGAGGGATTTTGCCCCACTCCTCTTTGCAGATCTTTGGCAACTCAAACCTTCAGCTCCCTCCACAGATTTTCTATGTGATTACAACTTCCGGGTTGGAGCGAGCGGTCGCATCCGAGCGCTTCGGTCTGCAGGTAGTATAACTTTTCATTACATTTCATTATAGTACAACGGTTTGATTTGTCTAATCTTAGCAATTTCTTCTTAGCTAGCTACATAGCCGTCTTTGTATCAAAGATAATTGCGTAATTATCGTATTTCGTCGTCCTAACGTAGTCTACACTGCTATCTGCCCAGCAGCTAGCCAGCTAGCAAACGTCCACCGTCTTCCGAATACCAGCACTGTAAAAAACTATTACACTCAACTGAACGACTTGATTAGTGTAGTGTTAGCTAGCTACATAGTTGTCTTTGCGGTCTTCGTATCCAAGATAATTGTGTAGTTTAGAGTGTGTAGTCTTAGAGTGATTATCTTAATTTACCGAGGTTAGCTAGCCAGCTATTTGTCGTCCTTAACGTAGGAGACACTGCTAGCTAGCCAACAACAGACGGAGCTGCTCTTCCTCCCGGGGAAGGACTGCCCGTTCCATGATCTCGCCATCACGGTTGACAACTCCATCGTGTCCTCCTCCCAGAGCGCTAAGAACCTTGGCGTGATCCTGGACAACACCCTGTCGTTCTCAACTAACATAAAGGCGGTGGCCCGTTCCTGTAGGTTCATGCTCTACAACATCCGCAGAGTACGACCCTGCCTCACACAGGAAGCGGCGCAGGTCCTAATCCAGGCACTTGTCATCTCCCGTCTGGATTACTGCAACTCGCTGTTGGCTGGGCTCCCTGCCTGTGCCATTAAACCCCTACAACTCATCCAGAACGCCGCAGCCCGTCTGGTGTTCAACCTTCCCAAGTTCTCTCACGTCACCCCGCTCCTCCGCTCTCTCCACTGGCTTCCAGTTGAAGCTCGCATCCGCTACAAGACCATGGTGCTTGCCTACGGAGCTGTGAGGGGAACGGCACCTCAGTACCTCCAGGCTCTGATCAGGCCCTACACCCAAACAAGGGCACTGCGTTCATCCACCTCTGGCCTGCTCGCCTCCCTACCACTGAGGAAGTACAGTTCCCGCGCAGCCCAGTCAAAACTGTTCGCTGCTCTGGCCCCCCAATGGTGGAACAAACTCCCTCACGACGCCAGGACAGCGGAGTCAATCACCACCTTCCGGAGACACCTGAAACCCCACCTCTTTCAGGAATACCTAGGATAGGATAAAGTAATCCTTCTCACCCCCCCTTAAAAGATTTAGATGCACTATTGTAAAGTGGCTGTTCCACTGGATGTCTTAAGGTGAATGCACCAATTTGTAAGTCGCTCTGGATAAGAGCGTCTGCTAAATGACTTAAATGTAATGATGTAAATGTAATGTCTGGAGACTGGCTAAGCCACTCCAGGACCTTCATGTGCTTCTTCTTGAGCCACTCCTTTGTTGCCTTGGCCTTGTGTTTTGGGTCATTGTCATGCTGGAATACCCATCCACGACACATTTTCAAGCCATGGCTGAGGGAAGGAGGTTCTCACCCAAGATTTGGCGGTACATGGCCCTGTCCATCGTCCCATTGATGCGGTGAAGTTGTCCTGTCCCCTTAGCAGAAACTTCCATGTTTGACGGTGGGGATGATGTTCTTGGGGTCATAGGTATCATTCCTCCTCCTCCAAACACAGCGAGGTGAGTTGATGCCAAAGAGCTCCATTTTGGTTTCATCTGACCACTACACTTTCACCCAGTTGTCCTCTGAATGATTCAGATGTTCATTGGCAAACTTCAGACAGGCATGTACATGTGCTTTCTTGAGCAGGGGGACCTTGCGGGCGCTGCAGGATTTCAGTCCTTCACGGCGTAGCCTGTTACCAATTGTTTTCTTGGTGACTATGGTCCCAGTTGCCTTGAGATCATTGACAAGATCCTCCCGTGTAGTTCTGGGCTGATTCCTCACCGTTCTCATGATCATTGCAACTCCACGAGGTGAGATCTTGCATGGAGCCCCAGGCCGAGGGAGATTGACAGTTCTTTTGAGTTTCTTCCATTTGCGAATAATTGCACCAACTGTTGTCACCTTCTCACCAAGCTGCTTGGCGATGGTCTTGTAGTCCATTCCAGCCTTGTGTAGGTCTACAATCTTGTCCCTGACATCCTTGGAGAGCTCTTTGGTCTTGGTGGAGTTTGGAATCTGATTGATTGATTGCATCTGTGGACAGGTGTCTTTTATACAGGTAACAAACAGATTAGGAGCACTCCCTTTGAGTGTCAGCTCGTTACCTGTATAAAAGACACCTGGGAGACAGACATCTTTCTGATTGTGAGGGGGTCAAATACTTATTTCCCCTCATTAAAATGCAAATCAATTTATAACATTTTTGACATGTGTTTTTCTGGACTTTTTAGTTGTTATTCTGTCTCTCAGTGTTCAAATACACCTACCATTATAATTATAGACTGATCATTTCTTTGTCAGTGGGTAAACGTACAAAATCAGCAGGGGATCAAAACTTTTTCCCTCACTGTATATTACACAATGTATCTTCCGTAATTATCATTACTCAATATCATAAACACACTATCTCAAATGTGCTCTATGCAGCAAATCTGAATGTCACTTAGTCTCCTATTGACATAATTGCGAGACTAAGTAAAAAGTTCCCTTAACCGGAAGTGAGGAATTACCCCCATGTGTGAGGAATTACCCCCATGTGTACAACAATGTTTACTAAATATTACAGGATGAGGCATTTAACGCTGGTTCCTACTTCACAGTAGGGCCGATTCAAAATACGTTTTCCCCCCAGAAATGGCTTCTTGAACATGTGAACTTTCATGTGCCTTAAATACAAACTTGTATGGGATTGGTAAATATGAATAAAAATGTCAAATGTGCCTAGTTTAGCCAAGGAGAAAGCACTGAGCTATACTGGGAGAAAGACAGGATATTTCCTGGGTAGTCATGATTGGCTGAGATAATGGTTGGGTATGCCGAGATATGATCCCTGATTGGTTTGTCATGTCACAGGCTTCTGTATTTAACAGAATGGGCTCTTCTCTGGTAAGTTCACAGATCATCTTTATCACAGATGTTTGGAAAGATAACTATGGAAAACAAATCACTTACATTTGACATGCTTCAAGAGAAATCTGGACACTAAACTAAAGCCCTGATTGTTTAAAAGCTGCTGTTCTCTACCATTGCTGGCTATACCTCCCCTAACAGGGGCCGACTGGCTGTGTCCCCAATCAACTCCTAGCCCCTACCTCCTAAGAACTTGATTACTTATGAAAGAACTGGATAGGCATAGTAAAACATATGCATATCCAACCACGGGTCTAGGGTCTCATTCTGTACTCTAAATCAAAATCATTTAAACACAGCGACTGTGTGAGGTGACTGTGTGAGGCGACTGCAGTGCGGTGCAGGACGCGTTGATTAGACCAAACCTGGGTTTTTGATTGATTTCCAGTGCTAATCAGCTTCTCATGCCGTGGTGAGAATCCTTAAGAAAACTCTTACCATCGTAGTCGTTTATACCAGGCTCGTCTTCCTTACCGTCAATTTCATAGGCATACACTTCCCCGTACATCATCCAGTACGGCTGGAAGACCACATCTTTGAGCAGCGTCCAACTGGGCTCCTCATTTGGGTACAGGATGGCTTTCCGCGGCACGCCATAACTCAACAACACCACCGCCATGATCACCACAATATAAAACATATTGGCCACCTAGAGGAATATATATGACACACATGATCATTATCCTATACATGATCATAATATATACACATTACAGGATGGCTTAGAGGAATAACATGTATATTACATACACACATTACAGGATGGCTTTCTGGGGCATGCCATAACTCAACACCAGCGCCACCTAGAGGAATAACATGTATATTACATACACACATTACAGGATGGCTTTCTGGGGCATGCCATAACTCAACACCAGCGGAATATAGAGGAATATATACATTGTCCTATACATTATCACAACAATATAAAACAGCTATCTGTAGGAATAGAGACATTACCACCACTATATTAAGGGCATGTGCATGCAGTTAACCAGGTCCAAGTTCCTGGGAAATACTGATAGAATTTCCGGACTCACAGCTACGGCGCCTCAGAATGAACAGAACTGGTGCTGGATCCCCGTAGTCTATCAAAACATGTTGATATATAGAGGTAACTGCCACTATGTAAAACATGTTGTTGATATATAGAGGTAACTGCCACTATGTAAACCATGTTGTTGATATATAGAGGTAACTGCCACTATGTAAACCATGTTGTTGATATATAGAGGTAACTGCCACTATGTAAAACATGTTGTTGATATATAGAGGTAACTGCCACTATGTAAAACATGTTGTTGATATATAGAGGTAACTGCCACTATGTAAACCATGTTGTTGATATATAGAGGTAACTGCCACTATGTAAAACATGTTGTTGATATATAGAGGTAACTGCCACTATGTAAAACATGTTGTTGATATATAGAGGTAACTGCCACTATGTAAAACATGTTGTTGATATATAGAGGTAACTGCCACTATGTAAAACATGTTGATATATAGAGGTAACTGCCACTATGTAAAACATGTTGTTGATAGTAGACATTACTGCCGCTATGTAAAACATGTTGTTGATATATAGAGGTAACTGCCACTATGTAAAACATGTTGTTGATATATAGAGGTAACTGCCACTATGTAAAACATGTTGATATATAGAGGTAACTGCCACTATGTAAACCATGTTGTTGATATATAGATGGTAACTGGTAAAACATGTTGTTGATAACTGCCACTATGTAAAACATGTTGTTGATATATAGAGGTAACTGCCACTATGTAAAACATGTTGTTGATATATAGAGGTAACTGCCACTATGTAAAACATGTTGTATATAGATAACTGCCACTAGTAAAACATGTTGTAACTGCCACTATGTAAAACATGTTGTTGATATATAGAGGTAACTGCCACTATGTAAAACATGTTGTTGATATATAGATATATAGGTAACTGCCACTATGTAAAACATGTTGTTGATATATAGAGGTAACTGCCACTATGTAAAACATGTTGTTGATATATAGAGGTAACTGCCACTATGTAAAACATGTTGTTGATATATAGAGGTAACTGCCACTATGTAAAACATGTTGTTGATATATAGAGGTAACTGCCACTATGTAAAACATGTTGTTGATATATAGAGGTTGTTGCCACTATGTAAAACTGCCACTATGTAAAACATGTTGTTGATATATAGAGGTAACTGCCACTATGTAAAACATGTTGTTGATATATAGAGGTAACTGCCACTATGTAAAACATGTTGATATATAGAGGTAACTGCCACTATGTAAACCATGTTGTTGATATATAGAGGTAACTGCCACTATGTAAAACATGTTGTTGATATATAGAGGTAACTGCCACTATGTAAACCATGTTGTTGATATATAGAGGTAAATGCCACTATGTAAACCATGTTGTTGATATATAGAGGTAACTGCCACTATGTAAACCATGTTGTTGATATATAGAGGTAACTGCCACTATGTAAACCATGTTGTTGATATATAGAGGTAACTGCCACTATGTAAACCATGTTGTTGATATATAGAGGTAACTGCCACTATGTAAACCATGTTGTTGATATATAGAGGTAACTGCCACTATGTAAAACATGTTGTTGATATATAGAGGTAACTGCCACTATGTAAACCATGTTGTTGATATATAGAGGTAACTGCCACTATGTAAAACATGTTGTTGATATATAGAGGTAACTGCCACTATGTAAACCATGTTGTTGATATATAGAGGTAACTGCCACTATGTAAAACATGTTGTTGATATATAGAGGTAACTGCCACTATGTAAACCATGTTGATATATAGAGGTAACTGCCACTATGTAAACCATGTTGATATATAGAGGTAACTGCCACTATGTAAAACATGTTGATATATAGAGGTAACTGCCACTATGTAAACCATGTTGTTGATATATAGAGGTAACTGCCACTATGTAAAACATGTTGATATATAGAGGTAACTGCCACTATGTAAACCATGTTGTTGATATATAGAGGTAACTGCCACTATGTAAACCATGTTGTTGATATATAGAGATAACTGCCATGTTGATATATAGAGGTAACTGCCACTATGTAAAACATGTTGTTGATAGTAGACATTACTGCCGCTATGTAAAACATGTTGTTGATATATAGAGGTAAATGCCACTATGTAAAACATGTTGTTGATATATAGAGGTAACTGCCACTATGTAAAATATGTTGATATATAGAGGTAACTGCCACTATGTAAACCATGTTGTTGATATATAGAGGTAACTGCCACTATGTAAACCATGTTGTTGATATATAGAGGTAACTGCCACTATGTAAACCATGTTGTTGATATATAGAGGTAACTGCCACTATGTAAAACATGTTGTTGATATATAGAGGTAACTGCCACTATGTAAACCATGTTGTTGATATAGAGGTAACTGCCACTATGTAAAACATGTTGTTGATATATAGAGGTAACTGCCACTATGTAAAACATGTTGATATATAGAGGTAACTGCCACTATGTAAAACATGTTGTTGATATATAGAGGTAACTGCCACTATGTAAAACATGTTGATATATAGAGGTAACTGCCAAATTAAAAGGAAACACTTAGGTGAATGACAGATACAAAGTATATTGAAAGCAGGTGCTCCCACACAGGTGTGGTTCCTGAGTTAATTAAGCTATTAACATCCAAAAGAAAATGGGGTCTCAAAGGAGCCTAGGGGGGGTTTAAAGGGTGTGTGTCTCAGTCACCAGATCTCAACCCAATTGAACATTAATGGGAGATTCTGGAACAGCGCCTGAGACAATGTTTTCTATCAACAAAACACCATTCTAGCTCCAACAGGGCAGTAAAATCTAGAAATACAATACAGACACCCCCCCCAAAAAAAAAAAAGAAATATCAGAAGGAGCAATATCAGAGTCCGGAAAATAAACAACTCCTCCCACTTCCCTCCTACCCTGGAGGGGAGCCTGCCACCTATTGGTCACCACGCACCTCATTCAATGTAATCAACCAGATCATGTCCACCTGAGAGGCGGGGCTACCCCTTTAAAAACACCCCCACCTCCAATCATTAGCCTCTTTCAAAGCAAACCAGCATGGAACCCTAGAGATGTGCTATTGACTGAAAACCATCCAATCTACCGTCACACATTACCTAAATAAATTGGTCAAAGGCTACCTTCCTCTCACCTTGTGTTCTTAAGGGCTCTCCACAGCGATTTCCCAGTCTACGCAAACCAACCTCCGTCGGAAAGCCTTTTACAGACACGCCCATTGGAGTTGTCTCCCGCACCTCAGTTTCTTTGAGCTATTTTTCAGTGTGTAAGGACAGTATATGAATATAAAATGTCTACAGCTGTAGTTACTGTATATAGGATGAGCCATGACTAGAATACAGTATATACAGTGGGGCAAAAAAGTATTTAGTCAGACACCAATTGTGCAAGTTCTCCCACTTAAATATGAGGCCTGTAATTTTCCTCATAGGTACACTTCAACTATGACAGACAAAAAGAGAAGAAAAAAAATCCAGAAAATCACAGTAGGATTTTTTATGAATTTATTTGCAAATTATGGTGGAAAATAAGTATTTGGTCAATAACAAAAGTTTCTCAATACTTTGTTATATACCCTTTGTTGGCAATGACAGAGGTCAAATGTTTTCTTTAAGTCTTTCACACACTGTTGCTGGTATTTTGTCCCATTCCTCCATGCAGATCTCCTCTAGAGCAGTGATGGTTTGGGGCTGTTGCTGGGCAACACGGACCTTCAACTCCCTCCAAAGATTTTCTATGGGGTTGAGATCTGGAGACTGGCTAGGCCACTCCAGGACCTTGAAATGCTTCTTACGAAGCCACTCCTTCGTTGCCCGGGCGGTGTGTTTGGGATCATTGTCATGCTGAAAGACCAAGCCACGTTTCATCTTCAATAGCCTTGCTGATGGAAGGAGGTTTTCACTCAAAATCTCACGATACATGGCCCCATTCATTCTTTCCTTTACACGGATCAGTCGTCCTGGTCCCTTTGCAGAAAAACAGCCCCAAAGCATGATGTTTCCACCCCCATGCTTCACAGTAGGTATGGTGTTCTTTGGATGCAACTCAGCATTCTTTGTCCTCCAAACACGACGAGTTGAGTTTTTACCAAAAAGTTATATTTTGGTATCATCTGACCATATGACATTCTCCCAATCTTCTTTTGGATCATCCAAATGCTCTCTAGCAAAGTTCAGACGGGCCTGGAGATGTACTGGCTCAAACAGGGGGACATGTCTGGCACTGCAGGATTTGAGTCCCTGGCGGCGTAGTGTGTTACTGATGGTAGGCTTTGTTACTTTGGTCCCAGCTCTCTGCAGGTCATTCACTAGGTCCCCCCGTGTGGTTCTGGGATTTTTGTGATCATTTTGATCTTGCGTGGAGCCCCAGATCGAGGGAGATCATCAGTGGTCTTGTATGTCTTCCATTTCCTAATCATTGCTCCCACAGTTGATTTCTTCAAACCAAGCTGCTTACCTATTGCAGATTCAGTCTTCCCAGCCTGGTGCAGGTCTACAATTTTGTTTCTGGTGTCCTTTGACAGCTCTTTGGTCTTGGCCATAGTGGAGTTTGGAGTGTGACTGTTTGAGGTTGTGGACAGGTGTCTTTTATACTGATAACAAGTTCAAACAGGTGCCATTAATACAGGTAATGAGTGGAGGACAGAGGAGCCTCTTAAAGAAGAAGTTGCAGGTCTGTGAGAGAAATCTTGCTTGTTTGTAGGTGACCAAATACTTATTTTCCACCATAATTTGCAAATACATTCATTAAAAATACTACAAAGTGATTTTCTGGATTTTTTTCCCCTCATTTTGTCTGTCATAGTTGAAGTGTACCTATGATGAAAATTACAGGACTCTCATCTTTTTAAGTGGGAGAACTTGCACAATTGGTGGCTGACTAAATACTTTTTTGCCCCACTGTACATATAAAATGGGTAGAGCTCCTCTCACTAAATTGATCACTAACCTTTTGAAGCTGAGCCATTTGCTCGTGCTCTGCTGCAGATCATAACATGGTGTCAGAAGTGCTTCAACCTTGTCAAATATATACTACAGGTGAGATTATTTCAGAGAAAATACTGTTCCTTGAGGTTTGTCAGAGTTTAGAGTGATGAAAAGCAGCTAACTGTTCTCTTCATTGAGCAGAGCAGCCCAAGTGGAGCCGTTGCTATGGATACTTACAGAATACATGCAGAGTGAGATTCGCACAGGGAGTGAGTGACAGACCGAGACGAGCAGCTAAGGGATTTACTAAACGGGAGAAGTTATTTCTGGTTTTGGGCAGGGCCGGCTCTTAATTTGGCAGAAGCAAATCGGGCTTGGGTAGGTTAAGGCCTAAACGTCACGAGCATGGGTAGGGTTTGGACTTCAGATGAATGCCTGTGCAGGGCTCTAAAAGTGGATAAAAACAGTATGTAAACATTGTTAAAGTGACTAGTGTTCAATGTCTATATGTTGGTGTTTTCTTTATTTTGGCAGTTACCTGTACATTGTCAGCTCTATACATAATATAAATGTAATCGTAATAGACAATTGAATTGACAACTCAATTGTAATAAATATTGACATTATCATCACTATATAAAATATGTTGATGTACATAATCACTGATATATAAAACATTTAGATATAAATTGAAATGTTAGCATTGAAACGCCAGCCACCCTAGTCGACTGTTCTCTATGCTACCGCACAGCAAGAGGTACCGGAGCACCACATCTAGGTCCAAAAGGCTTCTTAACATCTTCTACCCCCAAGCCATAAGACTCCTGAACAGCTAATCAAAGGGCTACCCAGACCCCTATTTTACTCTGCTGCTACTCTCAGTTTATAATCTATGCCTAGGCACTTTAACTCTACCTACATGCACATAAACTCAGCAAAAACAAAAAAAGAAACATCCCCTTTTCAGGATCCTGTCTTTCAAAGATAATTTGTAAAAATCCAAATAACTTCACAGATCTTCATTGTAAAGGTTTAAACACTGTTTCCCATGCTTTTCCCAACCATAAACAATTAATGAACAAGCGCCTGTGGAACGGTCATTAAGACACTAACAGCTTACAGACGGTAGGCAATTAAGGTCACAGTTATGAAAACTTAGGACACTAAAGAAGCCTTTCTACTGACTCTGAATAACACAAAAAGAAAGATGCTCAGGGTCCCTGCTCATCTGCGTGAACGTGCCTTAGGCAAGCTGCAAGGAGGCATGAGGACTGCAGATGTGGCCAGAGCAATAAATTGCAATGTCGGTACTATGAGACGCCTAAGACAGAGCTACAGGGAGACAGGACCGACATCTGATCGTCCTCGCAGTGACAGACCACGTGTAACAACACCTGCAACGTCGCCTACGGGCACAAACCCACTGTCGCTGGACCAGACAGAACTGGCAAAAAGTGATTGTCACTGACGAGTCACGGTTTTGTCTCACCAGGGTGATGGTCGGATTTGCGTTTATCGTCGAATGAATGAGTGTTACACCGAGGCCTGTACTCTGGAGCGGGATCGATTTGGAGGTGGAGGGTCCGTTATGGTCTGGGGCGGTGTGTCACAGCATCATCGGACTGAGCTTGTTGTCATTGCAGGCAATCTCAACGCTGTGCGTTACAAGGAAGACATCCTCCTCCCTCATGTGGTACCCTTCCTGCAGGCTCATCCTGACATGACCCTCCAGAATGACAATGCCACCAACCACACTGCTCGTTCTGTGTGTGATTTCATGCAGGATAGGAATGTCAGTGTTCTGCCATGGCCAGCGAAGAGCCCAGATCTCAATCCCATTGAGCAAGTCTGGAACCTGTTGGATCGGAGGGTGAGGGCCATTCCCCCCAGAAATGTCCGGGAACTTGCAGGTGCCTTGGTGGAAGAGTGGGGTAACATCTCACAGCAAAAACTGGCAACTCTGGTGAGGAGGAGATGAGGAGGAGATGCACTGCAGTACTAAATGCAGCTGGTGGCCACACCAGATACTGATTGTTACCTTTCATTTTGACCACCCCTATGGACACATTATTCCATTTCTGTTAGTCACATGTCTGTGGAACTTTTTCAGTTTATGTCTCAGTTGTTGAATCTTGTTATGTTCATACAAATATTTACACATGTTAAGTTTGCTGAAAATAAAAGCAGTTGACAGTGCGAGGACATTTCTTTTTTTGTTTATTACCTCAATTACCGGTGCCCCCGCACATTGACTCTGTACCGGTACCCCCTGTATAAAGCCTCCACATTGACTCTGTACCGGTACCCCCTGTATAAAGCCTCCACATTGACTCTGTACCGGTACCCCCTGTATATAGCCTCCACATTGACTCTGTACCGGTACCCCCTGTATAAAGCCTCCACATTGACTCTGTACCGGTACCCCCTGTATAAAGCCTCCACATTGACTCTGTACCGGTACCCCTGTATAAAGCCTCCACATTGACTCTGTACCGGTACCCCTGTATAAAGCCTCCACATTGACTCTGTACCGGTACCCCTGTATATAGCCTCCACATTGACTCTGTACCGGTACCCCTGTATATAGCCTCCACATTGACTCTGTACCGGTACCCCCTGTATATAGCCTCCACATTGACTCTGTACCGGTACCCCCTGTATATAGCCTCCCCTGTATATAGCCTCTTGACTCTGTACCGGTACCCCCTGTATATAGCCTCCACATTGACTCTGTACCGACTCTGTACTGTACCCCTGTATAAAGCCTCCACATTGACTCTGTACCTGTACCCCCTGTATAAAGCCTCCACATTGACTCTGTACCTGTACCCCCTGCATATTGACTCTGTACCTGTACCCCCTGTATATAGCCTCTGTACTGGTACCCCCTGTATATAGCCTCTGTACTGGTACCCCCTGTACATTGACTCAGTACTGGTACCCCCTGTATAAAGCCTCCACATTGACTCTGTACCTGTACCCCCTGTATATAGCCTCCACATTGACTCTGTACCTGGTACCCCCTGTATATAGCCTCTGTACTGGTACCCCCTGTATATAGCCTCCACATTGACTCTGTACTGGTACCCCCTGTATAAAGCCTCCACATTGACTCTGTACCGGTACCCCCTGTATAAAGCCTCCACATTGACTCTGTACCGGTACCCCCTGTATAAAGCCTCCACATTGACTCTGTACTGGTACCCCTTGTATATAGCCTCCACATTGACTCTGTACTGGTACCCCTTGTATATAGCCTCCACATTGACTCTGTACCGGTACCCCCTGTATAAAGCCTCCACATTGACTCTGTACCGGTACCCCCTGTATAAAGCCTCCACATTGACTCTGTACCGGTACCCCTTGTATATAGCCTCCACATTGACTCTGTACCGGTAACCCCTGTATATAGCCTCCACATTGACTCTGTACTGTACCCCCTGTATATAGCCCCACATGACTATATAGCCTCCACATTGACTCTGTACTGGTACCCCCTGTATATAGTCTCCACATTGACTCTGTACTGGTACCCCCTGTATAAAGCCTCCACATTGACTCTGTACTGGTACCCCTTGTATATAGTCTCCACATTGACTCTGTACTGGTACCCCCTGTATATAGCCTCTGTACCGGTACCCCCTGTATATAGACTCTGTACTGCTACCCCCTGTATAAAGCCTCCACATTGACTCTGTACTGCTACCCCCTGTATAAAGCCTCCACATTGACTCTGTACCGGTACCCCCTGTATAAAGCCTCCACATTGACTCTGTACCGGTACCCCCTGTATAAAGCCTCCACATTGACTCTGTACTGGTACCCCTTGTATATAGCCTCCACATTGACTCTGTACTGGTACCCCTTGTATATAGCCTCCACATTGACTCTGTACTGGTACCCCCTGTATATAGCCTCCACATTGACTCTGTACTGGTACCCCCTGTATAAAGCCTCGCTGTTGTTATTTTACTGCTGCCGTTTAATTATTTGTTACTTTAACTTTCTTTTTTTCTACTTATCCATTTTTACTTAACACATTTTTCTTCTTAACTTTTTAAAGCATTGTTGATTAAGGGCTCGTAAGTAAGCATTTCACTGTAAGGTCTACACCTGTTGTATTCGGCGCATGTGACAAATACAATTTGACACAGTTGAAGAACGAATTTGGATTAGTAAAGCATTAGGGGAAAAAAAGAACACTCACCATTTTACCGATCATCATCACATACGGTCCTGCTTGCTGGTTGACTGCCAGAATATCTAGGAGTCTCACGTACCAGAAGATGATATTCAAGCAATACACAGTCCGGCCTGGGACAAGCACATCCTCTCCTCCGATCCTCAATCCAAAGCCCACAAAGAAGGTGACAATAGCCAGGAAGTCTGAGAGGTTAAAATAGTCACTGAACCAGACTTTAACCTTCTGGCTAATCTTCCCAGCTTCAGACATAAACATCTACAAAGAAAGATACAGAACAGACAATAGGACATGAGTGCATCCAGTGAACTGAGAGCTCAAATCAAATCAACAATGGAAACAAAGTGATAGAAATGGAGAAATATTCTATCAACGTGAATGTGGACTCAGTACTTCTCTGTTTAAACTGTCAACTAGAAGAATGAGCTTGTTTAAAGCAAATTGAACTAAACTAAATTGTATTGAATCCTCTGAGAAACAAAGATAGCTGGGTAAGTGTCTTGTCCTTCTCATACAGTCATAGGGTCCAATCCAAATGGCGAAAGCAGTGCACTATATAGCAAATCCGGTGCCAATTGGAACATAACCCTATTGATGTAGAGAGCAGGGAGCAGCATTAGCGTACCTCTCGTATCTTCTCGATGGAACATAACCCTATTGATGTAGAGAGCAGGGAGCAGCATTAGCGTACCTCTCGTATCTTCTCGATGGCGGAGGTAAATATGTAGAGGATGACCACCCACTCTTGAGGAGACGGAAACTCGGGCATCCGGACCAGAACGACAAACGAGTAAAGCATCAGAAAGCCCAGGTACGCCAGCTACCCAGGGGAAAACGCACACACACACACACAACCTTTACACAGGCTATTATATTGACCCACAACACACACCTTTACATACCATACACAGGCTATTATATTGACCCACAACACACACCTTTACATACCATACACAGGCTATTATATTGACCCACAACACACACCTTTACATACCATACACAGACTATTATATTGACCCACAACACACACCTTTACATACCATACACAGGCTATTATATTGACCCACAACACACACCTTTACATACCATACACAGGCTATTATATTGACCCACAACACACACCTTTACATACCATACACAGACTATTATACAGACCCACAAACGTACATCAGCTAGCCAGTAGACACACAACACACACATACACCTTAAATTAGGGTTATCAAGATACCAGTACCGCGATACTAGGAAGTAAGGAAGGCAAGGAAAAATGAAACAGACTTAATTACTTGAGGAAAACAGTCCTAATGTTGGAAAAGAACTGCCTTGTTGTCACTGAGTCACATTTGTTTATTTTGCAATCAATAGCACACACTGTTGTACAACAGCACCACAGTCTGCTTTGTGCTTGTTTTGGTATTGTAGTATTGTGATACTGGTATTGTAGTATTGTGATACCAGTATCGATACTGGTATCACACTAATACAGAAAGAACCAGGTAAGCCGTAAAGCTGATTGAAAATGCTTCTTTATTGTTACTAAACCCTTGTCTAAGACAATGCCCAGGGCCCATATTTAAAGTGTCCCCCCCCCCCCCCCCCATATAATCTTATTTAAAATCTATATCAACCCTTCTCAAACCTTTTCTCAGAGACCCCCAGATATTCCATGTATTTGAACTATTCCAGAACTAGCACACCCGAATCAACTAGTTAACTTATCATCAAGCCCTCGACCAGGTAAAACCGGTGTGCTAGTTTAGGGCCGTTAGAGGAGAGGTTTGAAAAAGTCTGATCTGTAGGGGTCATTATGACCTAAAAGGCTAAACTGATCCCATTACAGCAGTCCTACTTTGTTCCTGCTTTGTGACATACCCCCAGGTCTTTTTAGAGGTGAACACTGGGAGCCTGACTAGTGAAGCATGAAGGAAACTACAGCATTCAACAACACCTCTCAGCCATTATACAGACCCACCCCCCCACCCTAGACATCAGTCATTCTAACTATGGCCCGGGGGTTAGGTAGGGTGTGTGTGGCTGTTGGAGGGCCGTGACTAAACGGAGACTGCTCAGTGTGGGGATCAGTGCTGACTGGGGCAGGCAGGGTTATTATGTGGAAGCAGAGATCATGATGTGACAGACATAGTGTGAGAGCTGGATCATTGTGTGGCAGGCAGCATAATTATGTTGATGTTGATTGTGGGGTAGATGAGCATTGATCTGGGTACAGCAGATATAGTTATGTTCAGGACTGTTCTACTGATGCTATCAGGACATGCAAATTAAGCCAGGGCACCTGGAACACCACCTGAGGGTACGTGTGTGTGTGTGTGTGTGTGTGTGTGTAGTATGCAGGGTGTGGGAGGTAGAGCTCTGGAAAAGTACACACACGCCCCAGCCTCCCTCTGTCCTCTCAACATCAACACGTTTCATGTCAGCCCTCCCTGGTCTCAGAGTACACACACTGGGCAAGTGGTGCTCAGTTTTCAACTGTTACATTGCTTCTAAAGGGAAATCTCCACCCACCCGGGACACAAAGCGATTCAAAATGAACTCATACACACACACACACACACACACACACACACACACACACACACACACACACACACACAGGGCAGGATACAGGAAATATCCCACGAGGAGAAAGGAAACATCCCTTCCATTTAAGCTGCTTAGCGGCTCCACAGGGAAAACCTTGGTAGTCAGAACTCTGCTGTACCATTAAACATAGTAGGGCCCAGAGTGTCTGCTAGTCAGCTCACATGGAGGGGGTAGAGCCAGGGGCTAGGGATTCATACCGTGTTGAACCAGAATTTGACGATGGGGGCGTGGTAGAAGGCGTAGAACTTCCTGGTTAGAGGAAGTCTTCGGGAGCGGACCTGTGTCTCCGCCTCATCCTTCACCTCCACGTTGTCATCCGCCTTCGCCTCCTGGAACACATCCTGGAGAATAATCATGTTTAATAACGCCTCTTAATAGACTGTATAGACATGTATATGTCCATATATATACATGCAGACTGAAAACAGACCCCAGCACCAGAAATTAAGAAACCATGAATGAAGAGAGCACTGCAGTCCAACCCTCTCTCTCATATAGCTACCCCTCATAGCTAAACCCCAGGACCTCATTGCTACCCCTCATAGCTAAACCCCAGGATCATCTTAGCTTCCCCTCATAGCTAATCCCCAGAACCATCATAGCTAAACCCCAGGATCATCATAGCTTCTCCTCATAGCTAAACCCCAGGATCATCATAGCTTCTCCTCATAGCTAAACCCCAGGATCATCATAGCTTCTCCTCATAGCTAAACCCCAGGATCATCATAGCTTCTCCTCATAGCTAAACCCCGGGATCATCATAGCTTCTCCTCATAGCTAAACCCCAGGATCATCATAGCTTCCCCTCATAGCTAAACCCCGGGATCATCATAGCTTCTCCTCATAGCTAAATCCCAGGATCATCATAGCTAAACCCCAGGATCATCATAGCTTCTCCTCATAGCTAAACCCCGGGATCATCATAGCTTCCCCTCATAGCTAAACCCCAGGACCCTCATAGCTAAATCCCAGGATCATTAGAATACCAGTAGCACCAGTGTACTTGCCAGAACAGACACAGTAAGATAAGAAAAGAAAATAGATGACATGAACTCTGTCATATTGATTCTGACCATCTGTATGTTGTCGGTGGTGTTATGGAAGTTGTGTTCGCTGTCCTCCATGGTCATCTGATGGGCGTCCTGACTCTGAGGGATGTGGGACATCTCTGCCTTTGTCTTGTACTCCAACAGGAGGATTGCAGGAGGCACCAGGATACTGAGGATCACCTAGAGATATATACATTATTATATTTCGTTTTTAAATGTATATGTTTATTTATGTTTACTCAGGAGGGACCAGGATAATGAGAATCACCTGGAAAAACATACATCTATAATAACCATCCGAGCGCAGAGCCATGTGGAACACTATTGCGTGTGTGTGTGTGTGTATATATATATATATATATATACACACACACACACTGCATTGCTGGGCAGTGTCACCTTGTACCAGGAGTTCTTCCTCATGTTGAGTCGTCCCATCCACATGTCTGACAGCAGCAGCTGGGTACAGGTGTGAGCCACGAAGGGTCGTAACCGCGACGACACGGCCAGCTTCAGACAGGTGCTGTTACTCCAGTTCTTCAGTTCGTAGGTCAGCAGTTTCATCGCCATGGTTTCATCCTGTCTGAATGACTGCTCCAGGAGGTCCACTGCTAGGGTGCCAAATTCACTATGAAATAATAATCATCAACCTTACATTACTCTAGACATCATCCCTCTGAACATGACACACACATACCACAGTATCAAACTCACTGAAAACACCATCATTAACATCCTCATCAGTCACCACAACACAGCTCCTCATGGTCACTTCACTCACAAAAATAGTCTGATACATCACATACTAATACTCAGTAATACTCATGCCTTGAGTATTAGTGACTACTAGTAGTAATGCATCATACTTGGAGTACTTAGTATTAGTATAATCTGTCACATATTATAGTAGTCTTGAGTATTAGTGAGGATTGAAGTGTCCTAGTTATTTGGTGTGTAATGTGTCATACTTGGAGTAGTCCTTGAGTTCCTGGGAGGTGTCGTCGACCACGTCACTCTTCTTGGCCTCATAGCCCATGGAGCGACAGAGTTTACAGGCCACCAGGGCCTTGGCCATGCTTTCCTCCCCATGCTGCCAGAAGAACAGAGACATCTTCTGCCTATTCATCAGGACGGCCCACATCAGCAGCTCATTGAACGGGTACGGGAACCTGCGTGTCTCCGGGTCATCGATGTCAACGATCTCCTCCTTGGCTTTTTTCTTGGACTGGTCTGTCGCCGACTCCAACTAAGAGGGAGAGGGGTGGGCGTCAAGAGGGCGATTTGAATAATCTGATGGCTCAGTTCTGTGGGTTTGTATGGCTGATATTGTGTGTGTGTGTGTGTGTGTGTACACACCTTGGGTTTGTAGTGATTTCATTGATTTATTTCATTCATGCTCGCAGGCAACAAGAGTAATGCAGAATGCACAGTTACATTCAGACAATACCTCAAAAACAAGATACAACTAGAATTTTTCAGCCTATTTTTCCTTGCGTTGATGCTGGACAGTTGGTTCTGGTTGCGGAGGACTCCCCTTCTCTGTGGTAGGAGATCCTGTAGACGGTGGTCAGGTTGGTGCATGTCAGTGACCAATCTTACTGCTGCTTGCTCTCTCCATGGCTGTAGTAGTGGAAGGGTCAGTGGGATGTCTCTGTTTTTGTTATTATCTTGCTGGTCCTTTTCTGTACCTTATCCAGTGCAGCATCTTTGTGCAGCCTACCAGCAACACACTGTCATACTCCAGGCATGGTCAGATTACATTGGTATAGATTTCCACAAGGTCATCAGTGGACAGGCTGTTTCTTGCCATCACACAGTGCGTTCTCAAATATGACTCTCCATGTTGTGCGTGTGTGTGTGTGTGTACCTTGGGTTTGTATGGCTGTGCAGTCTTGATGAAGTGGTTGTGCCTGGTCTTCTCCTTCTTGTCGGCCTGGATACTGAACGACTCTTGGCTCTTCCTCAGGTGGGACCCAGGCCCTGCAGAGTGGCGACCTGACCTCTGCAGAGACAGAGAAAAAGTAGGACAGTTTACTTTCACCATTACTCTAAATGAATCAATCAGTGAAAGATCAAAATAACCTGAGTTTAACCCTTGACCCTGAAGCGAACTTACGTTGTAACCTTTTATCTTCAATCCTTAACACTAACCGTTAACCCTTACCCTACTGTTGCCATGGAGATTGTTGTAGATGATCCTGAAGCGTTTCCTGGTGTAGTTGCACCTGTAAGTCCCGCCCATCAGGTACTCTATCACCAGGCCAATGTCAATTAAGGTCATCTTGTAGTTAGGAGGGAGATTACCCTGGAAACAATTAGAGTCATAGTGAGCCATACTAATCAACAACACCATCATCAATTACTATTGTTCAAATTAATTCAAACTTTGACAATCAATGGTTGACAAGAAGTCAAAGATGCACCTGTTTGACATCCCTTACGAGGTTGAAGAGCGTGGGATTGGTAGGGGACTGTTTCTGGAACAGAAGAGACACAGATAAAAACACGATGCCCAGCAGGACCATGGATAAACAGACCGTTTAGAAATGATTTTGACAGAATACGAATCAAACGTTAGAATTGAGAGGTTGCACGTGTGATGAGAACAGTAAATGGTACCAGCATAGAGCCCTGTGGAGCATCATTACATGTATGTGTGTGAAATTGGTGAGCCATGTGTGTTACCGTGTTGTATAGCTCCTCCAGCCGTGTGATGGTAAGGAACCTGTGCATGCTAACTCCATTCTCAATCAGGAGCTTCACAAACTCCACACGGTCCATCACTAAGGCATCCAGCATGGCCTGCTCCAACGAACCCACCTGCGCGCACACACACACACACACACACACACCCCTCAACATGGATCCAACATTGACTGCACTAACAATGAATAAATACACCAGACCAGTTCAGATTAGTCAAAATAAACAATCTACTGGCAGCCTTCCTGTAGCCTGTCCCTTGGGTCATATAGGACCACTGACTCTGGAGTGGCTAGCTTAGGAGATATTTGGGGTTTAAATTACATTTATTCCATTTAGGCTGATCCTGATGAACAGCACATTCATAATAGATGCAGTCTTGACAGACAGCCAGCCACACAGACAGACAGAGAGTCAGCCAGCCACATAAACAGAGAGAGCCAGCCAGCCAGCGAAAGAGCCAAAGAGAGCCAGCCAGCCACACACAGATAGACGTACCAGTAGCTGCTGTCCGTAGACAAACACATGGTTCTTGGCGATGTCCACCCGGTCCCAGGCCAGAGTCAGAACCAGCTGGTCAAACGCAGACTCATTGGTGCCTGGAGGAGCAGCACACAAATCACACGTTATTGGTCACATGCGTCACATACAACCAGTGTAGACTTCACAGGAAGATGCTCACGTACGAGCCCCAACAACGCAGAGATAAAAAGACTAATATTTTCTAAATAAAAAGGAAACAGTAACAAACACATTAATGAGGCTTTATACGAGGAGTACCAGTACTGAGTCAATGTGCAGGGGTACCAGGTAGTTTATAGTATGTACATGTGGACAGGGTTAGAAGTGACTAGGTATCAGGATATATAATAAACAGAGTAGCAGCAGCGTAAGCACACACACAACACACACACAAACTAATTGCTAGGCAAAGCCACATTAATTGTGTGTTTCCTGTTGACTTAGCAGCAGGATTTAGAGAACAGGGCTGGGGAAGGACAATACAGAAACAACCATACAGAATAACACAGATGAATTACCATACTAAATCACCACTACTGTTTTACACAGAACCATATCCTAGCATGGGATCCAGGGTAAACTCTAATCATCCATATAACCCCATGGAGTCAGAGTTACACACCAAGTTAGTATTCTAGTGGATGAAAGCTAAACAATCCCCCTCAGGGGGCTTCTGGCACATGTTTTCATATGGTTTGGGAGTGTCCAGGTGTTTTACACTTCTGGAGTTGTGTTTCATCTGGTCTTTGTGACATAATGGTAGAAATGTACCATGTTCCCCATCTCTTTTATTTTTAAACGATGACACTACTTTAGACCCATCTGTCAAACAGCGACATATTTGGCTGGCTTAACAGCAGACCAAAATACTCCCGTTGGCAGGCTCCTCATTCTTTAAGCAGACAGCAGTGTCTGCCATCATTCATGGATATTATAAACATGGAAATATCTGTAGGACTCATGCATGGGGGAGTGAAAGAAACAGATTTGCTCTTTCATCAACATATGACTGTAAAAAGACTGCTATTGTGAACAACTAATCTGACTTTGGGGAAGTCCTGTGGGTGGGTGTGGGATGGGAACTGTGTCTTGTTCGGTCTTGTCACTTGTTTCTCTGTCTATGTGTACCCGTGTTGTGTACCTTATTAAAAATAATAATAGTGCATACTAATACACAGTCCAATACAACTACCATAGAGAGATCATTTCCTACAGGATTTCCTTTTGGTAAAGTTTAAAGTTCAAGTTGTATTTTCAGGATGTAAATCCTGATGTGGGAGACGGGACATTTCCATATTTACAAACACGTCTCTGTAACCTTACGGTTCATCTGATATGTTTATGGAGGAAATGTTAAAGTAACTGTCCAAAGAAAATCTCACATTTAGCAGCTTATAATCTGTTAACTCAAACACAAATCATGTTGTTGACTTCTACTCTTCCTATACTGATGTGACCAAATCATGTTGTTGACTTCTACTCTTCCTATACTGATGTGACCAAATCATGTTGTTGACTTCTACTCTTCCTATACTCATGTGACCAAAGCATAAAATACAGGGAAGAAAACAACCTCTTCAAAAACCCACCTCAAAGTTGTATCTCAAACAGACCATTTCAAAAATGCTTGCCATTTCCTCATAGTGGACACGTCTCATATTTCCTCATAGAGGAGACTTCTCATTATCACCGAGCTGGCTCATTAGCTGATGTGGCTAAGAGGAAGGCATTGATGCTATGGACTGGCCCACCCGTTCCCCAGACCTGAATCCAGTTGAGCACATCTGGGACATCATGTCTCGCTCCATCCACCAACGCCACGTTGCACCACAGACTGTCCAGGAGTTGGCGGATGCTTTAGTCCAGGTCTGGGAGGAGATCCCTCAGGAGACCATCCGCCACCTCATCAGGAGCATGTCCAGGCATTGTAGGGAGGTCATACAGGCACGTGGAGGCCACACACACTACTGAGCCTCATTTTGACTTGTTTTAAAAACATTACATCAAAGTTGGATCAGCCTGTAGTGTGGTTTTCCACTTTAATTTTGAGTGTGACTCCAAATCCAGAGCTCCATGGGTTGATAAATTTGATTTCCATTGATCATTTTTGTGTGATTTTGTTGTCAGCACATTCAACTATGTAAAGAAAAAAGTATTTAATAAGAATATTTCATTCATTCAGATCTAGGATGTGTTATTTTAGTGTTCCTTTTATTTTTTGGAGCAGTGTAGGTCATATTTCATAGAAATCTGGAAACACTGGACAGCTATTTGAAAGGTATTTCCATATTATTGTGTATGTTTCCTTTAGGGTCGAATGAGCTATTGAGGCCTTCTATTGAGGATGTGTTACTGGTTGACCAAGACTAATGCTGGTTTGACAGGCTTATATTTTCCTGCTGGCTGGGGATTATTATGCTCAGTCAGAATGTCCTGAACTCTTGACTGACTGGACTGGTTCCTCTACTACGAGATCTACATAGCTGGTAGACAAGCTGCGTGGGGCGGACTTTGAACACATTCCTGCATTTGTCTGAACTTCTTATTCAATGACAGAAGACCACTGATAGATAGACATACACACACTACTGAATACATAGGGACAGACTAGTTCATGTGAATACCTATCCTTTCAGAGCTCTCTCTTGCCCTCTGTGTTAGAGCCAGATCGGATAGAATAGAACAGAGAAAAGTGAGAAGAGGACAGCTTTATGTGTTGTGAGAATGGGGTCTCGGAGTATCTAGCAATAAGCCCCTCTGAGACCCACAGGGAAACCCCAACAGAGAGCAAGTGAGAGAGCGAGAGAAAGAGCGCGGCAGGACAAGAGATAGTGAGAGAAACAGAGGACGAGAGAGATAGTGAGAGAGAGCAGGACGAGAGAGGAGAGTGTTGACTTTTCAAAACATATCTATAGTATCAGTTTCAAAATGAAAACTTTGATTACACAACCCACTGTCTCGCCCTTCTGTTTGTTGTATTATTATGATCTTTTCATTTGCCCTCTCCCTTTCTCTAGGAGGTCAGAGGGGAGTCATGGGCACAGATCCTCTGTCAGTCAAACAGCAGGACACTGAGAGGAAGTTACCCAACACACCTTTCAGTAATGCCCTCAGTATGGCCACATCGATATCCTGGTGGTCCTCAGAGCCGATATGAAACACAGTGATCTGTCGTTCAGAGGAAGGAGAGAGGGAGAGAAAACCCACATGGTCATTAAAAAATCTAAAGTAATGCAATAGGTTCTGGTATTAATGAAAAACTATAAGCGTCATCTTTATATTAATCAGACTATGAACAGACAACACAGTATGCATTGTAGGATTCAGCGTTCTCTTAAAATTAATTCAGTATTTGTTAAGGATCCCCACATGTGTACGTGTGTGTCTTATGTGCATGTGTCTGTGCCTGTGTGTATCTCTTCACAGTCCCTGCTGTTCCATAAAGTGTATTTTTATCTGTTTTTTAAATCTGATTCTACTGCTTGCATCAGTTACCTGATGTGGAATAGATTTCCATGTATTCACTGAGTTAACCATGTGTTTACCAGTTCTTTGCTCTTCATACATTCCATAAGGGTCTGGAAGAGGTGCATAGCATCGCTGTGGCTGAAGTTGAACGTCTTTTTGATCGTAGCGATGATTTCTGTCTCCACACCGTCAGGTAGACCCCTGAAGGGTTAAAGGAAGTTACATCCACGATAATTCCTCTAAGTAACGGTCCTAGCACAGAACCCTGTGGAACCCCATTATATGTGGTGCAATCTGTTAGAAGAAAGTGTGTCTCACCCCCCCTCCTCAGTCTGTTTGTAGACATAGGCCAGTATGTCAGCAGCACGCCCAGTCCCTTCACAGACCACCACAGGAACAGGGGGAGTCTCCTGAAGGTACTCCAACACTGTCAGAATTACATTGGGACCCCCCTCAAATATCAACGCTACCACAGGAACACCCTGACCAATTCCTGGGGGGAGGGAGAAAGGACAGAGAAAAAGAGAGAAAGCCAGAAGATCACTAAATATGCTGTTAAGAACATTGGAAACGTCTCAAATAGCAACACTGTATGTTCATCGAGACGCTGTATTCTATTGGTCTCTGTTTGTGATGACAACAGGAAAGCAGTAAAGGGTTAACAGAGAGACATGTGACAGGTCTTAAAGCTCCATTTTAAGAGGGTGTTTCAGCAGGTCAGCAGACTGCCACACCATAATAACAGTGGGTGTGCATTCTGTATGGGTGTCTGCCAAGGCTATTTTAATAATAGGGGATCTAAGGTTATTGTGATAATAGCCAGTCTCTGGTACCTGCCTCTGTCACACACTGGCACTTAGAAGCACCACACGGAGACAGAAAAGGCGGAGATACAGCAACTACAGTAGACACTGACTGATAGACTTCTTTTGCTAATTTTTATCAAGAGTGCCAATAATTCTGGACCTGACCATTATTCTTAGACATTGCCTTCAGGTGTTAAAGTACTCTCAACACACAGCCGGAGAGAAGATGCCTGTGGTGGAAATAATAATTATAAAACGTTACGTTTGGATCCTGGATGCTAATTGGTTGATAGTCATTATTTATTTACGATAATCCTCAGGTAATGCTTTTTAACAGTTCTATTTTCAATTATCACTGCGCATTCACTGTCCCACAGCCCAGCCAGGCAATTCCAAAACTCTCTCTCTACCGGAAACAGCATCTTGACATTATTTCCCCATGTTTCTAGCCTAGCATTTGGTTTGCAACAGTGGGGGGGGTTGTCTAAACCCTGCAGTCTGCCTCTCCAATCTCTGCAACAATGTTGGAATGCAACCTTCAATGTGCAAAATGAGAATGAACGTGTCCGGACGAGACAGACAGCTTCTCTGAGCCAGGTGAATTCAGGCAGGCCCAGTCCTGGCCGTTCTGCCGCCCTAGGCGAGAACAAATTACCGCCCTCCTCCTATCCCAGAAAAACTTGAATACTGTAGCCTACAGTGACGGCCCACAATGCAATTTTATGAATGCCCATCCATGTACTACTGTTTGTAAAACAGGTAGTTGCATTTTATTAGCCTAATCCGGATTCCTGACCAAGGCTTAAGACAAATAATTGTGTCTATTTAAGATCTACATATGAGATACCCAAGATTATCAGGAGTTATGAGTCCATTTTCAGTGAGAATCCGTGTGTTTACACAGCCGGAAATACAGAAGTATTTTCTTCTTTGCTATGATCAGCTTGTAAAAAAATGGACAAATTGGCCTACAATTGATTCATGACCATTTAGCCCACGGAGTGAAACTCCCAGACAGCAGTCGTGAGAAGCCTCATTTAATTCCATATTGTCCATTCTATTTGGACCCATCCTGGTTTTAGGATATTGAATTGCATTTTTATTTAATAGGGCTATTTGGTCAAAGAGACGTGCTTGATGTAAAAAGAAAAAAGTGTCTGTCTCATAACATTGTCATAAATATGGTCTCCAGTCTGTAGGCAACAGAAAAACCACAGGTTACTACTCTTTCTACTACAGGCCATATGATTAATGTTATGTGACTTGAGTGTTGGTGGAGCACCGCTACTCTGCTCATCTCCAACAGCACTCTGGAGAGGCATGCTGGGAATGGACAAGCTAAATATTTTGCAACCCTGACTTTGGCAAAGTGGGCACTCCTTATCATGGGGTGGTATCAGCACTCACCTAAATAGCCCGTATGCCATTGGGCGAGATACGTTTTCATTGTTTTTGGGCAGAATTATGTGAGGCGTTATGTGTTGTTGGAGGTGATTCCTGGTCAGTTTAGCTCGTAAAATGCCGCCCTCGTCAATCTGCCGCCCTAGGCAACCACCTAATCCTGTCTAATGGGCCCTGTTCATGCATCAGCATAATTATTATGGGTATATCCAAAGAAATGGCAATAGAAACCAAGGTGAAACAAACAAAAATGTAGCTAGTTTGCCGTCATTCCAGCTGCTTGGTGGGATTGTGTTAGCTTTAGTTGCTTAGCTAGAAAAGGAAAAATTGCTAGCCTGCATAGTAACCTTTATCAATTAGAACGGACGACCAGTCCACTTGACTAGCTAATGTGCCAATAAAACAAACAAAAAAATGTGCTTTTGGCAAGCAACCACATAAATAGAACACACAACTGGGGTTTTCCAGACACTATCATTGGGTGGAAAGATGAATAAAATGAATTTACTCATTTTTTTGTTTTATGAAAATTTTATATAAGCAATAAGGCACTCAAACCTGTAGATGATCATGAATAACAGACTCAAACCTGTAGATGATCATGAATAACAGACTCAAACCTGTAGATGATCATGAATAACAGACTCAAACCTGTAGATGATCATGAATAACAGACTCAAACCTGTAGATGATCATGAATAACAGACTCAAACCTGTAGAGGATCATGAATAACAGACTCAAACCTGTAGATGATCATGAATAACAGACTCAAGGGTTGTTTCCCGGCACGCCGCTTCCCACTGTGCCTAACTACAGCCCAGAATTGTGTGTAATTCACTATAATCCACAATTCTCATGCCTTATTGCTGAAGTATCCTCTGCAGTTTGATGTGTTTATCGTGTGTGTGTCTCTTACGTGCATGTATCCTTTGCAGTTTGATGTGTTTTTCCAGCTCGCGGCGTAGTTGGACCTCAGCTCCGTACTTCCCCACCGTCCCATCATCCACCAGCAGGAAGTGGGAGTGGAGGTTGTTCAACACGTTGAGCTTGGACAGGGGGTTCAGCAACGTCTGGTAGGAGGCTACAACCTGGAACATACACACACTTTACTCAGACTGGACAGCAGATATTTTTGACCACTTAAAATAAATACTGGGTAAATAAGTATTGTGATGTGCTTGTTTGTGTTTTGGTTTCACTATCCAGAAGTCCTCACAAGTATAGTAAAACAAGGAAAAGGACATTTCTCCGGTCCCCACAGGGTAAAAGGCTATTTTAGGTTTAAGAGTTAGGTTTAGAGGTTAAAGGATTTTAATCAATTGTTTGGTCCCCACAAGGATAGTAAAAAACAAACTTTTGTGTGTGTGAGTGTGTGTTCCTCACGTCTCTCCCGATGAGGTCATTGCGGTTCTCAATGACGCCCCAGGGAGCGACTCCAATTGTACAGATCTTCCTTGACGATCTAGAACAGTGTTCCTTCAATGCATCACCCACATGTTTGGCAACACCTGGAGGTCAGGGGTTAAAATTACAACCAATCAACACCAAGCAATGGATCAAAACAGACTAGTGTAGTTGTCTGGACAACCAGTCTGCTGTAGCTGTGTGTTACTATCAGGACCAGTCAGAATAAACACCAGTCTGGTTAATTAACCCATTAAGTAATCAGTTAAACACTGTCATTAAGTAAGGAGTCAAACATTATCATTAGGTCTCCATAATGAGTTAAACACAGTATATAGGTCCCAGTAGCGCTGGGATGGAGACACACAACTCTGCTAAGACAGAACACCCGACTTGTGTCTTTTACCTAATAATAACAGGAAGTCACTGTGTGTGAGAGAGTTTGCTCGAATCTGTGCGTATGTGCGTTTTTCTATGCCTGTGTGTATGTGTATCACCTGTGTTAACCCCTCCTGTCAGGATCCATGCCCCGGTGGTGACAGCAGCTTTGATCAGGCCCTTCCCCACCACCTGTTTGATTCGGGGGTGCAGGTCAAAGTTCTGGATGCCTCCGTGGACAGAGATGAGGATCTTAGGAAGCTCCATCTGCCACTCATTCAGCATCAGCCTCAGGATGCTCTCTGGCCTGCTGTCATGGGACAGACGCACATACTGGGGACAGGAGAGGAGGGGAGGAAAGGAGAGATTGGAGGGTTTGAACTTCTCTTGTACAAACTAAATGTTGCAGTCCTTTCAAAATACACCCATCTTTAATTTTAAGTTTAAACTCGAGCTTAACATGATTATTAATGATGTTCCAATGTCAACACTTGGGTCTTTGAGGGTGGATTTCCCAGACCTACATGGACATGCTTGATACATCGTCACCATTAAATGTGTCAATCTGGGCCGTGGAAAGCGGTCCTGAACGTACCGTAAAGGATATTCTCAGTCTCACAGCCACACAACCCCTTCACTTGTTCCAAGGCATAATAAACCTGTAGTTTTAAGAGGGGGATTTGCCCGTATTACAGTCACTGCTGTTTCTAAGATAGTAGACTAAATGGCGTTGTGTGATTATATTCACCTACTTCATGTAGAATAACCACAATAAACACTTAGTTTAGCCCAAAAGGGATGGAGGTGACTCATCAAAAACATTGCGTATGTTTTGCAAGGAATACACAGGCCTAAGTAAGTAAGTTAGTCTGAGGTAAAAGTGTTTTCCTAGGTGTTGTATAGGTGTCTGCATCCCAAATGTCACCCTTTTACCTACATAGTGCACTAGTTTTGACCAGAGCCCAATGGGCCATGGTCAAATGTAGTGCACTATATAGGGAATATGATGCCATTTGGGACTCAAACGCTGGCTATGGAGGCAGACTAGACAGGCTAGGCTGCTCAGCTCAGGGTAGAGTTTCCAGAATGCTAGGCCAGGCCAGGTCAAAGGATGTCTTATAATGTATACCTTTGGAGCTGGTGGCGATGGCCAGAGACAATGTGACTGAGACACTGGTTTGATTTGTTGAGCTAAGCGCTTAGAGAGTGTCTATCTCTGTGAGGTCCACTATGGAGATGCGAGAGAGTGCGTGTGTGTGTGTGTGTGTGTGTAAGCTTCTCTCCACCCTACCTTGGCTCTGTAAGAGTGCGACCCTCCCTGGAAGTTAACGATGCCGTAAGCGTCTGTAGGGCTCTCCTGTGTGTGTTTGTCCACAGCCCACTCCTCCAACTCCGGCTGCACCCCACCCTCTGCCCCCCCACCCAAGTTCACGTCTGAGTACTTCATGGCCAGGCTGGCTGTAAACCCAGCATGCTGCCGTACCAGCCGACCACAGCAGCATCTAGAGGAAGGGGGGGGGGGCAGAGATACATATTATTTTACACACAGACACATCAGAGCCCCATATGAATCATCAGCTTTACCCCTCTACATTTCTATAAAGTGACACACACACACACACACACACACACACACACACACAGGGCAGTCTAGGTCCTGCTACACCCTCTCTCAGAGGGATGACGTGTTCCTCCTGACACACAAAGCCTGGAAGGTAATGGTTTATTTTCAGGACCCGGGTGTAGTACTGTACTATATACAGTGGAGTACTATATACACAATACTATACAGTGGGGTACTATATACACAATACAGTGGGGTATTATATACAGTACTATACACACAGTACTATACAGTGGGGTATTATATACAATACTATACAGTGGAGTACTATATACACAACACTATACAGTGGAGTATTATATACAGTACTATACTATATACACAGTAATATACAGTGGGGTATTATATACAGTACTATACAGTGGGATACTATATACACAGTACAATACAGTGGGGTATTATATACAGTACTATACAGTGGGGTATTATATACAGTACTATACAGTGGAGTACTATATACACAGTAATATACAGTGGAGTACTATATACAGTACAGTGGAGGTGCCTTAGAGGAGGAAGGGGAGGACCATCCTCAGTGAATAAAAAAAAAATAGAAATGTTATCCTTTTTAGATAAAACTATACTAAATATATTCACGTGTCATAACATAATTGATTAAAATACAAGGTTTGCGATAAAGGTCTACAGTAGCCTCAGCAGCACTCTGTAGTGTAGCACCATGGTGTAGCCGGAGGACAGCTAGTTTCAGTCCTCCTCTGAGTACATGGACTTCAATACAAAACCTAGGATTCTCAAGGTTCACTCCCTTCCACAGACTTACACAGTAATTATGACAACTTCCAGAGGACTTCCTCCAACCTATCAGAGCTCTTGCAGCTTGAACTGAAATATAGTCCACCCAATCAAAGGATCAGATAATGACTAGATTTTTTTTATTTTACCTTTATTTACCTAGGCAAATTCTTATTTTCAATGACGGCCTAGGAACAATGGGGTAACTGCCTGTTCAGGGGCAGAACGACAGATGTGTACCTTGTCAGCTCGGGGGTTTGAACTTCCAACCTTCCGGTTACTAGTCCAACGCTCTAACCACTAGGCTACCCTGAAAGAATAAGCTACTGCTAGCTAGCACTGCAGTGCTTAAAATGTGTTGAGTAGTTGACTCAGAGAGAGAGAGAAAGACAATAGCTGAACAGTTAACCAATTTAATTTATTTTAAAATGGAGAAGCAAGAGAGATAGAGAGAACAAACTATATTAATTTTATATTTTTGCTTTCACTTACTTTAGCTAGCGAATGCAGCTAGCTAGTTTAGCCTACTCAAAACACCTGGCTCAAACAGAGAGGGATGCCATGTTAGCTAGCTGGGTATGGCTATTCAACACTGGAACTTTTCCAAGTCAAGGTAAGCTTTATAAATGTATTGCCACCGGGGCCCGCCAGTGTATCTGCTAAACTGCTTGCTAACTGTACACTGTACTGCATGACTGTAGCGGGTTTACTAACACGTTAGTTCTAGTAGCTATGTTGACTGACGTTGGCTAATATGGTGACAACGACATAGGCTATGTGTAGAGGTTAGCGGTTATGATATAAAGGTTTGGCATGGAAAGTTTTTTTTGCCTGGTCACAGACAGCTGATGTATTGTGCACTGAAGCCCACAAATGAAGGGAAAAGTGAGAGGAAGAATGCGCATAGATTTGAGAAGAATTTAATGAGGAAAGTGATCATGCTGTTTGTATGTGGCTGCTATGAAAGTGAACTGTATTTGCGTATGATCATGGGTGTATTCATTCCGCCAAAAAACGTCCTTAAACTGGAGCAAACGTAACGAAGATCCACATACATTCATTTGTCCAATAGAAACGCTCGTTTGCAACTATTGGACTAATAATTACAGTTAATACACTAGATCAGCTAGATGCAGGCAAGATTGTGCAAGGCGGTATTGAATGAGATTGATTACCTTGATTACTCAAATGTTTCTCTCGACCTGTGCACCTACATTGTAAACGTTCATAAGATAAGTTGTAACAACCTCATGATGGGTATAGGGACAATTTGAGTATCATGTAGTAACCTAAACAATGTTACATTGAGTTGGGTGAATGGAATATGAATGACAGTCACCAAATATGCTATAACAAGAAATAACGGCCTGCTCATAAAAATATCGTAAAAATCGTCCTTCCTCATCTTAAAACGGCACCGACTGCCACTGATACAGCACTAGATACAGTGAAGAACCATAGGCGTGGAGTGCAATAGAGACTAGGCTACACTTCCACACAGAACTTTAATACCAGTTATTGTTTATGTCAGTCAGTACAGTATTTTAGAAGAGGTTGGTTGAATTGAGGAGGTCCCAGGGTCTTGAGTCAAGGACTGGGCTCACGTCTGTCTGAGAGATCAGAATAGGGCCAAAGACTCACCTCACCAACTGCTGGCAGATCTGACATCCTGGAAGGCATCTGAAACAACATCAACAAACACATCTTCACATTAGAGTATGAAGTCAAATATAAGTATTATACATACATTATATACCTACACTACCATTCAAAAGTTTTAGAACACCTACTCATTCAAAAAGGGTTTTCTTTATTTTTTACTATTTTCTATATTGTAGAATAGTGATATCAAAACTGAAATAACAGATATGGAATCATGTAGAAAAAAAAAGTGTTAAACAAATCCACATTTATTTTAGATTAGAGATTCTTCAAAGTAGCCACAGCTTTGCACACTCTTGGCATTCTCTCAACCAGCTTCATGAGGTAGTCACCCGGAATGCATTTCAATTAACAGGTGTGCCCTTATAAAAAGTTAATTTGTGCAATGTCTTTTCTGATTGGCTCAAACGCATTAGGTTGTGTTATGACAAGGTAGGTGTGGTATACAGCCCTATTTGGTAGAAGACCACGTCCATATTATGGCAATAACAGCTCAAATAAACAAAAGAGAAACGACAGTCCATCATTACTTTAAGACATGAAGGTCAGTCAATACTGAACATTAAGAACTTTGAAAGTTTCTTCAAGTGCAGTCACAAAAACCATCAAGCGCTATGATGAAACTGGCTCTCATGAGGACCACCAGAGGAAAGGAAGACCCAGAGTTATTTCTGCTGCAGATGATAAGTTCATTATAGTTACCAACCTCAGAAATTGCAGCCCAAATAAATGCTTCAGAGTTCCAGTCACAGACACATCTCAACATCAACTCTTCAGAGATGACGTGTGAATCAGGCCTCCATGGTCGAATTACTGCAAAGAAACCACTACTAAAGGACACCAATAAGAAGAAGAGACTTGCTTGGGCCAAGAAACCTGAGCAAATGGACATTAGACCTGTGGAAATCCATCCTTTGGTCTGATGAGTCCAAATTGGAGACTTTTGGTTCCAACCGCTGCGTCTTTGTGAGACGCGGTGTGAACAGATGATCTCCGCATGTGGTTTCCCACCGTAAAGCATAGAGGTGTGATTTGCTGGTGACGCTGTCTGTGATTTATTTAGAATTGAAGGCATACTTAACCAGCATGGCTATCACAGCTATATGCCATCCCATCTGGTTTGGGCTTAGTGGGTCTATCCGTTGTTTTTCCAACAGGGCAATGACAACACACCTGCAGGTTGTGTAAGGGCTATTTGACCAAGAAGGAGAGTGATGGAGTGCTGCATCAGATGACCTTGTCTCCACAATCACCCGACCTCAACCCAATTGAGATGGTTTGGGATGAGTTGGACTGCAGAGTGAAGGAAAAGCAGCCAACAAGTGTTCAGCATGTGGGAACTCCTTCAAGACCGTTGGAAAAGCATTCCAGGTGAAGCTGGTTGAAAGAATGCCAAGAGTGTGCAAAGCTGTCATCAAGGCAAAGAGTGGCTATTTGAAGAATCTCAAATATAAAATATATTTTGATTTGTTAAACACTTTTTTGGTTACTACATGATCCCATATGTGTTATTTCATAGTTTTGATGTCTTCACCATTATTCTACAATGTAGAAAATAGTACAAATAATCCCCCCAAAAAAACAGAGTGGAGGCTGTAATAACAGCTTTCCCCTAGATGTTGGAACATTACTGAGTGGATTTGCTTCCATTCAGCCACATAAGCATTTGTGAGGTCGGGCACTGATGTTGGGCAATTAGGCCTGTCTCGCAGTCTGCGTTTCAATTCATCCCAAAGGTTTTCGATTGGGTTGAGGTCAGGGCTCAGTGCAGGCCAGTCAAGTTCTTCCAAACCGCTCGACAAACCATTTCTGTTTGGACCTTGCTTTGTGCCATAAAGTTGGAAGCAAATAATCGTCAAGAATGTCATTGCATGTTTTAGCGTTAAGATTTCCGTTCACTGGAACTAAGGGGCCTAGCCCGAGCCATGAAAAACAGCCCCAGACCCTTATTCCTCCTCCACCAAACCTTACAGTTGGCACTATGCATTGGGGCAGGAAGTGTTCCTGGCATCCGCCAAACCCAGCTTTGTCCGTCGGACTGCTAGATGGTGAAGCGTGATTCATCACTCCAGAGAACACATTTCCACTGCTCCAGAGTCCAATGGTGGCGAACTTCACACCACTCCTGCCGATGCTTGGCATTGCGCATGGTGATCTTAGGCTTGTGTGCTGCTGCTTGACCATGGAAATCCGACTTACAATTCTTGTGCTGACGTTGCTTCCAGAGGCAGTTTGGAACTCGGTAGGGAGTGTTGCAGCAGAGGACAGAATATTTTTACATGCTACACACTCAGTGGTCCAGTTCTGTGAGCTTGTGTGGCCTACCACTTCGCGGCTAAGCCGTTGTTGCTCCTAGATGTTTCCACTTCACAATAACAACACTTACAGCTGAATGGGGCAGCTCTTGCAGGGCAGAAATGTGACTAACTGACTTGTTGGAAAGGTGGCATCCTATGACAGTGCCATGTTGAAAGTCACTGAGCTCTTCAATACGGCATTCTACTGACAATGTTTGTCTATGGAGATTGCATGGCTGTGTGCTCGATTTTATATACCCGTCAGCAACGACTGTGGCTAAAATAGCCGAATCCACTCATTTGAAAAGGGTGTCCACATACTTTTGCATATATAGTTTAGCTGTAACCTGGCCTTATAAAATAAGAGGTTAACCCAGACAACCGTTTCTATCTAGACTTGTTTGAAGACACGTTCATCATGTACCCATTGTTAGCCCATCTCAGGGTTGTACTTCACATGAAGCAGTAGTGTTGTTAGTATGATCAATAAGTAAACCAGCTAGCATTGATTGAGTAACTCACACTGATCTATAAATCAAAAAGTTTATTTGTCACATGCGCCGAATACAACAGGTGTAGACCTTACAGTGAAATGCTTACTTACAGGCTCTAACCAATAGTGCAAAAGGGTATTGTGAACAATAGGTAAGTAAAGAAATAAAAACAATAGTAAAACGACAGTGAAAAACACGTGGTGTGATCATAACAACATACAGGAACTCAAGTCCTTCTGTTCACCGGACATAGAATTCCTCACAATCAAATGTCGACCGCATTATCTACCAAGAGAATTCTCTTCGATTATAATCACAGCCGCATATATTACCCCCCAAGCAGACAAATCGATGGCCCTGAACTAACTTTATTTGACTCTATGTAAACTGGAAACCACATATCCTGAGGCTGCATTCATTGTAGCTGGGGATTTTAACAAGGCTAATCTGAAAACAAGACTCCCTAAATTCTATCAGCATATCGATTGTGCTACCAGGGCTGGTAAAACCCTGGATCATTGTTATTCTAAGTTCCGCGACGCATATAAGGCCCTCCCCCGCCCTCCTTTCGGAAAAGATGACCACGACTCCATTTTGTTGCTTCCAGCCTATAGACAGAGACTAAAACAGGAAGCTCCCGCGCTCAGGTCTGTTCAACGCTGGTCCGACCAATCTGATTCCACGCTTCAAGATTGCTTCGATCACGTGGACTGGGATATGTTCCGCATTGCGTCAAACAACATTGATGAATACGCTGATTCGGTGAGCGAGTTTATTAGCAAGTGCATCGGTGATGTCGTACCCACAGCAACAATTAAAACCTACCCAAACCAGAAACCGTGGATTGATGGCAGCATTCGCGCAAAACTGAAAGCACGAACCACTGCTTTTAATCAGGGCAAGGCGACCGGAAACATGACCGAAGTGTAGTTATTCCCTCCGCAAGGCAATCAAACAAGCCAAGCGTCAGTATAGAGACCAAGTAGAGTCGCAATTCAACGGTTCAGACACAAGAGGTATGTGGCAGGGTCTACAGTCAATCACAGATTACAAAAATAAAACCATCCTCGTTGCGGACCAGGAGGTCTTTCTCCCAGACAGTCTAAACAACTTCTTTGCTCGCTTTGAGGACAATACAGTGCCACTGACTACCAAAACCTGCGAACTCTCCTTCACTGCAGCCGATGTGAGTAAAACATTTAAACGTGTTAACCCTCGCAAGGCTGCAGGCCCAGACGGTATCCCCAGCCACATCCTCAGTGCATGCGCAGAGCAGCTGGCTGGTGTGTTTACGGACATATTCAATCAATCCTTATCCCAGTCTGCTGTTCCCACATGCTTCAAGAGGGCCACCATTGTTCCTGTTCCCAAGAAAGCTGAGGTACCCGAACTAAACGACTACCGCCCCGTAGCACTCACTTCCGTCATCATGAAGTGCTTTGAGAGACTAGTCAAGGACCATATCACCTCCACCCTACCTGACACCCTAGACCCACTCCAATTTGTTTACCGCCCCAACAGGTCCAGAGATGACGCAATCGCAACCACACTAAACACTGCCCTAACCCTGGGTCTCGACCCCGCCCTGTGCAACTGGGTACTGGACCTCCTGACGGGCCACCCCCAGGTGGTGAGGGTAGGTAACAACTTTTCCACCTCGCTGATCCTCAACACTGATGCCCCACAAGGGTGCGTTCTGAGCCCTCTCCTGTACTCCCTGTTCACCCACGACTGCGTGGCCATGCACGCCTCCAACTCAATCATCAAGTTTGCAGACGACACTACAGTAGTAGGCCTGAGTACCAACAATGACGAGACTGCCTACAGGGAGGAGGTGAGGGCCCTCGGAGTGTGGTGTCAGGAAAATAACCTCTCACTCAACGTCAACAGAACAAAGGAGATGATCGTGGAAACAGCAGAGGGAGCACCCCCCTATCCACATCGACGGGACAGTAGTCGAGAGGGTAGTAAGTTAAGTTCCTCGGCGTACACATCACGGACAAACTGAATTGGTCCACCCACACAGACAGCATTGGAAGAAGGCGCAGCAGCGCCTCTTCAACCTCAGGAGGCTGAAGAAATTCGGCTGTCACCAAAAGCACTCACAAACTTCTACAGATGCACTATCGAGAGCATCCTGTCGGGCTGTATCACCGCCTGGTACGGCAACTGCTCCGCCCACAACCGTAAGGCTCTCCAGAGGGTAGTGAGATCTGCACAACGCATCACCGGGGGAAAATTACCTGCCCTCCAGGACACCTACACCACCCGATGTCACAAGAAGGCCATTAAGATCATCAACCACCTGAGCCACTGCCTGTTCACCCCGCTATCATCCAGAAGGCGAGGTCAGTACAGGTGCATCAAAGCAGGGACCGAGAGACTGAAAAACAGCTTCTATCTCAAGGCCATCAGACTGTTAAACAGCCACCACTAACATTGAGTGGCTGCTGCCAACATGCTGACTCAACTCCAGCCACTTTAATAATGGAAAAATTGATGTAAAAAATGCATCACTAGCCACTTTAAACAATGCCACTTAATATAATGTTTACATAGCCTACATTACTCATCTCATATGTATATACTGTACTCCATACCATCTACTGCATCTTGCCTATGCCGTTCTGTACCACTCATTCAAATATCTTTATGTACATATTCTTCATCCCTTTACACTTGTGTGTATAAGGTAGTTGTTGTGAAATTGTTAGGTTAGATGACCCGTTAGTTATTACTACATTGTCGGAACTAGAAGCACAAGCATTTCGCTACAATCGCATTAACATCTGCTAACCATGTGTATGTGACAACTGAGACTCCTCTAGTTTATACAGAAAGCTGATATTGGATATGATCTCCACCGAGTTAGGAATTATCTCCAAAAGTGCCTAAAGTTGGTGGGTTTGGTGGCTCTAGGGGAAATTCAGGAAGACGTTAGATGGCCTTTTTACTGAAGAAAGTGTTTGTTTCATATGTTTGTGTTCTGCTTTTCGTGTTTTGTGTAATTGATGTGTATATAGACACAGTGCCTTCGGAAAGCAATCAGACCCCTTCACCTTTTCCACGTTGTTACGTTCCAGCCCTCATTTTAAAATGGATTAAATAAATAAAATCCTCAGCAATCTACACACAATACCCCATAATGACAAAGCGGAAACATAACATTTTTGCAAATGTATAAAGAATAACAACATAAATTCCTTATTTACATAAGTATTCAGACCATTTGCTATGAGACTCGAAATTGAGCTCAGGTGCATCCTGTTTCCATTGATCATCCTTGTTTTTACAACTTGAGTCCACCTGTGGTAAATTCAACTGATTGGACATGATTTGGAAAGGCACACACCTGTCTATAAGGTCCCACAGTTGACAGTGAATGTCAGAGCTAAAAACAGGCCATGAGGTCGAAGGAATTGTCCGTAGAGCGTCGAGACAGGATTGTGTCGAAGCACAGATCTGGGGGAAGGGTACCACAAAATGTCTGCAGCATTGAAGGTCCCAAGAACAGTGGCCTCCATCATTCCTAAATGGAAGAAGTATGGAACCACCAAAACTCTTCCTAGAGCTGGCCGCCCGGCCAAACTGAGCAATCAGGGGAGAAGGGCCTTAGTTAGGGAGGAAACAAAGAACCCAATGGTCACTGACAAAGCTCTGGAGTTCTTCTGTAGAGATGGGAGAACCTTCCAGAAGGACAGAGAGCTCCTTGATGAAGTCCTGAGCGTTCTGGAGCAGGTTCTCAGACTGGTGCAAAGATTCACCTTCCAACAGGACAACGGCCCTAAGCACACAGCCAAGACAATGCGGGAGTGGCTTCGGGAAAAGTCTTTGAATGTCCTTGAGTGGCCCAGCCAGAGCACGGACTTGAACCCAATCTAACATCCCTGTTGAGAACTAAAAATAGCTGTTTATTTTGAAAACCTTTTTATATATATATATATATATATACACATATACACATTAGGGTTTATTTGAAATATTTTCATAGTTTTGATAGTTCCTTACTCATGATGGTTCATTTTAGTGTGCACCCGTTTTAAGAGCATCCCAAAACCTGCGCCAGAAATAAGAAAATGTAGTTCCGGTAAAATAGGTATTTAGTTTTGAATGGTTTTGGCAACAGATGAGCGGTTTCCTGCTTTGTAAAAGGTGCCACCACAGACAAAGCCATGATCCATTTGGTTCTATGGCAGAGGCTGTGGCATAGCTAAGTACAGAGCCATATATTAACAAATAAATGACTCTGGTTAAGCCTAATCAAACTTGCCTGTGACAATGGTTTTCAAACGATACAAATGTAACAGCCTGAGCACACGACTTGAACCAACGATACAGATGTAACCATGTACCATTTAGTGTATTATCTGACTGCCACTGCGCCCATGTGTATTCCACTGGTCACTTTTAACTAAGTGTTCAAATTTTTTAAATCAAGAATAGAAGAAGTTTCACGGCACACCTGAGAGTTCCTCAAGACACACCAGGTTGGGAACCACTACTTTTAGAGTGTGGAGATGGAATCCGTGTCACTGAGGGTAAACTGGAAACGATTAATGTCATATTGGGAAAAATAGCCAGTGTGAAATCCTTTGTTAGTACTTCACAATAAAATACAGGTTTTGAAGAGAGCAGACTTATTTGAGTGTCTAGCTGTCCAGTAGACGTGGTGAACTGAATGACTGTAACCTACCACACACTAGAACCCTTTTCACACTGTCTCGAACCCAAACCGTACTGTGCTTGCTTGGATTTTTCTTTTCAGATTGTCTTTCCCAACACAGTTGCAGCATTGTAACCCGGCCAGCATGGTTCAGTAGTGTGAAAAGTGTACAAACGGGACCTCTGTAGAATTCCAGCACTGCAATGTCACATTCCAGCAAGTTCAAGTAAGAAATACTACAGTACTAAGAGGCAGGAGACCTTCAAGTTCATACAAGCCTTAACCACAACACACACAGCCTAGCCTACACGTCACACCATCATATTATATTGTCAGATTATAAACATAGAAAACAACACCTACTCCTCATTTTACAATTGGATCCCACAGCCTCCAAAAACGCTTTAGGTTGCGCTCGGTCCCCAGAGGTAGCAGCCCTGCAGTGACAGTTCAGCAGCATGCACTACCTCTCTCTCTTTGTGCTGTTTGCTGAGGAGACGTAGCTACAGGGCTCGAAATTAAAAAGATGTCCCTCTCAACCCGGGACGTTAAAAATGAGATGTCTGGGACGGTTCAAAACAGACCTTGGGAGCTTTTGTTCTGGGACAACAGATCCACAACTCATATAACCACTGTATATAACAAATAAATACAGAGCAATTAGGCTGATGCAACAGATCAGAATAAGCGTAACAACGCACACGCGGCAGTAGGCTCTGCATGAATGTTCCAGAAAGCAAGTAGCTGGAAGACACTAAAAAGCATTTAGAAAGAGGGGAGATCTAAAGATGCAACAACTAGCATGGGTTGCTAATATGACTAGGATTGTGTCTTTGGCTGCTGGAACAATGAAAGAAAGCTGGTTTCAATGGCATAAGGAAGTATTTATCAAATAATTGGTCTGATTTTGGCTAGGCTACTTTCAAACTGCTGACTGCCTCCGCTCAGAGGTACAAGGTGGATGATACGCGGTGCGTAACAGACACTGGTCTTTCTCTCCTCTCAGAGGTACAAGGTGGATGATACGCGGTGCGTAACAGACACTGGTCTTTCTCTCCTCTCAGAGGTACAAGGTGGATGATACACGGTGCGTAACAGACACTGGTCTTTCTCTCCTCTCAGAGGTACAAGGTGGATGATACGCGGTGCGTAACAGACACGGGTCTTTCTCTCCTCTCAGAGGTACAAGGTGGATGATATGCGGTGCGTAACAGACACTGGTCTTTCTCTCCTCTCAGAGGTACAAGGTGGATGATACGCGGTGCGTAACAGACACTGGTCTTTCTCTCCTCTCAGAGGTACAAGGTGGATGATACGCGGTGCGTAACAGACACTGGTCTTTCTCTCCGCTCTTGTGTTCGATTTGAACAAACCGTGCCTCCAGTAGGCTTTGGTTTCCGCTCTGCTAGCTTCGGTTAATAATGCCATGGGTGGGATGGAGACATGGAGAGAAAGCATAAAGGATCTTAGCTGACTGCATAAAGCCATTGGGCCACCACGAGCTGCCAGAACAGCTTCAATGTGCATAGGCATGGATTCTACAAGTGTCTGGAACTCTATTGGAGGGATGCCAAACCATTCTTCCACAAGAAATTCCATCATTTGGTGCTTTGTTGGTGGTGGAAGACGCCGTCTCCGGTACCACTCCAGAATAAAGATTAGTCTTGAGCCCTGGGAAGCTATATTTACGAGCGCTCCAATGTAGAAATGTTTTGAATGTTTAAAACGAGTAAAAATTCATGAACATTTTACAAAATGTAGTCCTATGTTGTTGTCTATTTAGCAAACTATTGGTGATGAGATAATAGTATAAAAACAGTTTTAGCGATGCAATGCTAGGTTGGCTATTTTAGCTAGGCTAACGTTAGCAAGCTAGCACAGCATCTTGATCTTCCCTTTTATCTTTCCAATCAGTTTCAGATGAGCAGCACTCAGTGAGTCAGTGGTCATCCTCGTGAAAAAGTAGCTTAATGGAGGTGCCAATACAAAAGACAAGAAAAGTGCCGGACATAAGATCGAAGGAGTGCAGTAGACTAAGTAAATGAATGGCTACATAGCCATCTACACTGTACAATTTACAATAGACTGGTACTATGCAGTCAGCTAGCTAGCTATACTTATTCCCAGACAGTAAATCAATAATTTAGCTAATAAAAGCAGAATCTAATTAGTCTTTATTGGGTAACCCCATCATTGTTAAGGCCAGACATTTTCATCATATGATTATGGCAGGGTTCAAAGACAGGCAACAGAGAGAGTGAGCATCCCCCATGCTGAGACAGGGAGAGGACGAACAGGTCATCAGGTGAGAATGAGTTATAAGGCACTATAAGTTCAACTCCTCATCTTTGCAGACTACAGCCCAAGTGCTACAAAATGACTGCTGCCTGCATTCTGAATTCATTTGGTTGTCATGGCAGGTGATCAGAGACAGTCCGTAGAGAAAGGGGAGAGCACAGGGTGACGACAAAACAGGACATCACATAAACATTTTACATTTGAGTTATAAGGCAGTCTGGTAAAACACGTTGCACTGCTATTTACATCACTATCGGTTCAGCCCTCATCTTTTCTGACTGTAGCCCAAGTGTTATAACAAATGTTATTGTCGGCATTCTGATTTCATTTGGTTCTCATGGAGGTTGAAGATGTGTCATTGTTGGTCACAGCCACAAAGCAGATTGCACCATGTTGCCGTCTGTCCGATCCACCAGGAGAAGCCGGATACCATAGTTAGGAAAACAATATGCCCACATCTGATTTCCGTCAGCGACGGGCATAAACAGGTATTTGGTGCATTTAAGTGAATTGAGAATGAAGATCTGAATCCTCTCTGTACCACTACATGCCCACCTTTGTATATATGGTTGCAACCAGTTATTCAATGTGTATGTTTTTTACTTGATGGTGAACGACAATGTTAAGTATTTATGAAGTCTATTGCTTGAGAATGACGCCCTACCTGATTGGTTTATTTTGAAGTCTAATGCTTTTGAATTTGAGAATGATGGCATACTGTTTTGCACCCCTCCCCCCGATGCTGTTACTCTCTATGCATAGCCACTTTAATAACCCTACCTGCATGTACATAATTACCTCTACACCCTCACCTGAACCAGTTGGTTTATTTTGAAGTCTAATGTTCTGTTGAGAAATAAGCATTTCACCTACTCTGATTGGTTTATTTTGAAGTCTATTGCTTGAGAATGACTATTCCTACCTGATTGGTTTATTTTGAAGTCTCCACCTGTTCTATTCAGAATTTCACTGTCCCTACACCTGTTGTATTCAGCATTTCATTTTGAAGTCTCCACCTGTTGTATTCAGCATTTCACTGTCAGGTCTCCACCTGTTGGTTTATTTTGTCAGTCTATTGTTGAGAATTTCACGTCCTACCTGATTGGTTTATTTTGAAGTCTAATGCTTGAGAATGACCTGTTGTATTCCATTTCACTGTCTCCACCTGTTGTATTTATTTCACTGTAAGTCTCCACCTGTTCTATTCAGATTTCACTGTCAGGTCTACCTGTTGGTTTATTTTGAAGTCTCCACCTGCTTGAGGTCTAACCTGTTCTATTCAGCATTTCACTGTCAGGTCTCCCCTGTTGGTTTCATTTCACTGAAGTCTAACCTGTTTGAGAATGACACTGTCAGGTCTACACCTGTTGTATTCAGCATTTCCTGTCAGGTTGGTTTATTTTTCACTGAAGGTCTAATGCTTATTCAGCATTTCACTGTCAGGTCTACACCTGATTGGTTTATTTCACTGAAGTCTAATGCTTTTCAATTTCAGAATGATGGTCTACTGTTTATTCAGCATTTCACTGTCCTCCCCTGTTGTATTCAGCATTTCACTGTTACTCTCTCCACCTGTTCTATTCAGCCACTTTAATAACCCTACCTGCATGTACATAATTACCTCTACACCCTCACATTGACTCTGAACCAGTAGCCCCTGTATATAGTCCCTCTATTGTTATTTACTGCTGCTCCTTAATTATTTGTTCTGTTGGTTAAATAAGCATTTCACTGTAAGGTCTACCTACACCCGTTGTATTCAGCATTTCACTGTAAGGTCTACCTACACCCGTTGTATTCAGCATTTCACTGTAAGGTCTACCTACACCCGTTGTATTCAGCATTTCACTGTAAGGTCTACCTACACCCGTTGTATTCAGCATTTCACTGTAAGGTTGTATTCAGCATTTCACTGTAAGGTCTACCTGTTGTATTCAGCATTTCACTGTAAGGTCTACCTACACCTGTTGTATTCAGCATTTCACTGTAAGGTCTACACCCGTTGTATTCAGCATTTCACTGTAAGGTCTACACCTGTTGTATTCAGCATTTCACTGTAAGGTCTACACCTGTTGTATTCAGCATTTCACTGTCAGGTCTACACCTGTTGTATTCAGCATTTCACTGTAAGGTCTACACCTGTTGTATTCAGCATTTCACTGTCAGGTCTACACCTGTTGTATTCAGCATTTCACTGTAAGGTCTCCACCTGTTGTATTCAGCATTTCACTGTAAGGTCTACACCTGTTGTATTCAGCATTTCACTGTAAGGTCTACACCTGTTGTATTCAGCATTTCACTGTAAGGTCTACACCTGTTGTATTCAGCATTTCACTGTAAGGTCTACACCTGTTGTATTCAGCATTTCACTGTAAGGTCTACACCTGTTGTATTCAGCATTTCACTGTAAGGTCTACACCTGTTGTATTCAGCATTTCACTGTAAGGTCTACACCTGTTGTAGTCGGCGCATGTGACAAATACAATTTGATTTGATTTATTTTGAAGTCTAATGCTTGAAAATGACGCCATACTGATTGATTTATTTGAAGTCTAATGTTTGATCCATATTGAAGAGTTACATTTCCAACTGTCACTGAATTATTTGATGAATTAATACTGCAATTAAATTGTGTAAGAAGTTTCTGGACTCGACTGCTTATAAGTTAGTTGGGTATAAGAAATGAGTTATTCAAGACCATGTACTAGCCAGGCGTGGCGAAGGGCACACAAACAGAATAATGGGCTTTGACATTCAAATGGAGTTAAATAATGGGTGTGGTGGTGTTGTTAACTGTTAAGAGTAGGAAGTAATATAGACAAATATTGGTTTCTGCAGTTGTGATTAGGGTATATTGACCAAATGATCAGGATTTCTTTAGATGCATTTTCCCTTAGAAAGTCAACAGAAACAACCATTTCACAGCAAATAAAATAAAATCTCCCAAGCCCCCGGACCCCTGTAGAGGGGTGTTGACACTGGAACCAATTGACCCTGAACCTTCCAACATCCAACACAAAGTTACACCCTTGGCTGGCTGGCTGTTGGAGGATAACCTAGTAGTTGGGCTACACCCTGACCTAACACCACATCTTACTTACTACAGTAGTGGTTAAGTTTCACCTTCTGGCCTTTACTGACACACTCAGTGTAATTACAGATTGCAGTGTACTAACCCCACCATGCAGGTAATAAACACTCAGGGATGGAGGGACAGGAGAGAGAGATACATGTGAGAGACAGAGAAAGAAGAAAGACAGACATACTCTGTCATATCTGGAGTATTTCTCCTGTCTTATCCGGTGTCCTGTGTGAATTTAAGTATGCTCCCTCTAACTCTCTCCTCTAGGAGGACCAGAGTCCTAGGACCATGCCTCAGGACAACATGGCCTGATGACTCCTTGCTGTTGCTCCAGTTTCAACTGTTCTACTTGCGGCTATGGAACCCTGACCTGTTCACCGGATGTGATACCTTGTCCCGGACCTGCTGCATTCGACTCTCTCCCTCTATGATTGGCTATGGAAAGCCAACTGACATTTACTGCTGAGGTGCTGACCTGTTGCACCTTCTACAACCACTGATTATTATTATTTGACCCTGCTGGTCATCTATGAACGTTTGAACATCTTGGCCATGTACTGTTATAATCCCCACCCAGCACAGCCAGAAGAGGAATGCCCACCCCACAGAGCTTGGTTCCTCTCTAGGTTTCTTCCTAGGTTCCTGCCTTTCTAGGGAGTTTTCCTAGCCATCTTACTTCTGCGTCTGCATTGCTTGCTGTTTGGGGTTTTAGGCTGAGTTTCTGTACAGCACTTTGTGACATCGGCTGATGTAAAAAGGGCTTTATAAATACATTTGATTGATTGATTGATTGATTGATACCTGTGGGGGTCTTTTGACACTGGAAGTATGTGGACACATTCCCTCTTGGTGAAAGTGCTTTCTATCCAGGATTTCTGGGACTGTGGAGAGAGGAGACAGAAATATAGTGAATCACAATGTTACAAATTGTCTCCCTGTATCAGAGATCACTATAGTAGGGAAACCATGGGCCAATGTACAGTTCAAAAGGGCTGTAGCTGGTCTACTTGGTTGCTTAATTGACTTACCCTGAACATTCAACATACATACAGTCTTGGCCAAAAGTTTTGAGAATGACGCAAATATTAATTTCCAAAGTTTGCTGCTTCGGTGTCTTTAGATATTTTTGTCAGATGTTACTATGGAATACTGAAGTATAATTACAAGCATTTCACAAGTGTCAAAGGCTTTTATTGACAATTACATGAAGTTGATGCAAAGAGTCAATATTTGCAGTGTTGACCCTTCTTTTTCAAGACCTCTGCAATCTGCCCTGGCATGCTGTCAATTAACTTCTGGGCCACATCCTGACTGATGGCAGCCCATTCTTGCATAATCGATGCTTGGAGTTTGTCAGAACTTGTGGGGTTTTGTTTGTCCACCCACCTCTTGAGGATTGACAGAGTGATCTCCAGCATGACAGAGTGATCTCCAGCCTTGTCCTCGTCAACACTCACACCTGTGTTAACGAGAGAATCACTGACATGTCAGCTGGTCCTTTTGTGGCAGGGCTGAAATGCAGTCGAAATGTGTTTTGGGGATTCAGTTCATTTGCATGGCAAATAGGGAATTTGCAATTAATTGCAATTCATCTGATCATTCTTCATAACATTCTGGAGTATATGCAAATTGCCATCGTACAAACTGAGGCAGCAGACTTTGTGAAAATTAATATTTGTGTCATTCAACTTGTCCACGACTGTACATACATACAATTTGAACTCATGTCAACACAAAATTATACAAGACAATATTTTCACAGTTAAAGGCAGTCCAATCAATGTTTGCTGTGGTAACTAACCAGTAACCACAGAGCCGAGCTCCCCTCAGGGGCACCCCAAACTAGTCAGCCAGGAGCTCCTAATCCAGGAGGCTCAGTATTCTGATTGATAAACTAGTAAATGTAATCAGACTAAATCCTGCTGTGTATTAGACCAGAGCTGCTAGTGCTGCCAAGTGGACAGCAGTGTGTGTGTGTGTGTGTGAACAGCAGCAGTCCGTTCACAACCAAACTCTCTCACTCTCCTGAGACAGGCGGCCGAGCGTTCAGCGAAAGTGAGGGCTTTATGTCAGAAGAATTTTCAATTATTTTTCAGGGTTCCGTCGTTCCGATAGCTTTTTGTTCCTGGTTCTAAACAACACAGGGCCTCAGACGATTAGCACCAATAATCCTTCCCTTCACAAAGGAACAGGCTGAAATTCTTCACCTCCTCCTAACTCAGAGAAGTACTGGGTACAGTGGTTTACTGGCAGAGAGCTGAGATTACACAACACTGCGAATGACCAGGTTTGAAGAGGCCTAGTAGCCCTGTTGTCTTCCCACAGTGAAAGAACATACCAGCCAGAAACAGTTTTAGGACAACAGGCGTTTCAGAAACAGAGCTTGAAGAACTGAAGTTCTCGAACAAAGGTCAAATGGAAGTTGTAACACAGCAGTGGCACATCAAAAGTTCTAGAACAACAGAAGTAGAACAGAATTCTAAAACAGGAGGTGGAAGACCAGAAGTTCTAAAACACAGATAAAACAGGTCGTCTACCTGGAAGTTGTCCTCTTCTTCATCGCGGTGGTGTTCAAGGGCTGAGTACAGGAACATACCAAATAACCTTCACGCATCTCTGGCCAACCAACCACACCAGCACTGCAGACCAGCAGCGCAGCATCAACAGATCTCCACAGATACCATCTGTCACTATATCTTCCTCTCTCACGCTCGGTCCCTCAACACATAATCGCTCCAGTCTCAAAGTCTAAAAGGTGATGGAAAATTGCAAATCCGTGTCTGTTAAAAGCTGAGCGATCAGTGAGCAGTAGAGAGAAACCTTGTGTTACTCTAACTGTGAATAGGAGTTAATCTGTAAGACAGAGACACTCAGAGGGCTGATGAATGTTTCTGAGACACACTGCTTATTACCAGAGAGAGAGAGAGAGAGAGAGAGAGAGAGAGAGGGGCAGGATGGTAGAGGCCTCAGTAATTTAGATCTTCTTCAGACCACCTGCTGAGACAGTCTCACTCGTCACATGAGCATGTTTCATTCAACCAACCACCTCCGCTATATACACAAGGCCCACAGGTTAGGTACTTACAGGACGACTTGGTAAGGCTTACCAAGGCAACTAATAGCCACTGGGAGCGACTCACTTCCCACTGAAACTAGGCCCAACTCTCTGGTCAATGGCATTACTGCTATTCAAATCTGTTCTAGCCTGGTCAAGCAGACTGTCCGCTGTGTTCACGTTGACGTGAAGTTAAACAGAATGTGAGCGATCGCGAGATCAAGCTGGTTTCACAAGGCAATCGCTGGGGGATATATATACAGTAACATATTGCAATATTATATAGATATTTGACTCCAAGTATCGATTTGTAAAAAACAATTATATGTATAGGCCTATATACAGTACATATCAAAAGTTTGGACACACCTACTCATTCAATTAACAGGTGTGCCTTGTTAAAAGTACATTTGTGGAATTTCTTTCCTTCTTAATGCATTTGAGCCAATCAGTTGTGTTGTGACAAGGTAGGGGTGGTATACAGAAGATATGGACTTGGTCTTTTACCAAATAGAGCTTATGGCAATAACAGCTCAAATAAGCAAAGAGAAACAGTCCATCATTACTTAAAGACATGAAGGTCAGTCAATGCTGAAAATGTCAAGAACTTTGAATGTTTCTTCAAGTGCAGTAAACCATCAAGCGCTATGATGAAACTGGCTCTCATGAGGACCACCAGAGGAAAGGAAGACCCAGAGTTATTTCTGCTGCAGATGATAAGTTCATTAGAGTTACCAGCCTCAAAAATTGCAGCCCAAATAAATGCTTCAGAGTTCAAGTAACAGACACATCTCAACATCAACTGTTCAGAGGAGACTGTGTGAATCAGGCCTTCATGGTCGAATTGCTGCATAGAAACCACTACTACAGGACATCAATAAGAAAAACAGACTAGCTTGGGCCAAGAAACACGAGCAAATGGAAATTTGAGATTTTTGGTTCCAACCGTTGTGGTCTTTGTGAGACTCAGAGTACATGAACGGATGATCTCCGCATGTGTGGTTCCCACCGTGAAGCATGGAGGAGGTGTGATGTGGGGGGCTTTGCTGGTGACACTGTCAGTGATTTATTTAGAATTCAAGGCACTTAACCAGCATAGCTACCACAGCATTCTGCAGCGATACGCTATCCAATCTGGTTTGCGCTTAGTGGGACTATCATTTGTTTTCCAACAGGACAATGACCCAACATACCTGCAGGTTGTGTAAGGGCTATTTGACCAAGGAGAGTGATGGAGCGCTGCATCAGATGACCTGGCCATCACAATCACCCGACCTCAACCCAATTGAGATGGTTTGGGATGAGTTGGACAGCAGAGTGAAGGAAAAGCAGCCAACAAGTTCTCAGCATATGTGGGAACTCCAAGACTGTTGGAAAATAATTCCAGGTGAAGCTGGTTGAGAGAAAGCCAAGAGTAAGCAAAGCTGTCATCAAAGCCAAGGGTGGCTAATTTGAAGAATCTCAAATAAAAAATATATTTTGATTTGTTTAACACTTTTTTTGGTTACTACATGATTCCATATTTTTGAGGTCTTCACTATTATTCTGCAATGTAAAATAAAAACCTTCAATGAGTAGGTGTCCAAACTTTTGACATGTACTGTATAATATATTTATTTATGCTATAGTAGGTAGGCTTAGCTAGCGCTAGTCGGCTGTACCTGCACCAAAACTCCTGTATTTTTCATCCTATAGCTTGTTTTCGATCTTCTTTTTAAATGGTGAGTCAACATGTTTTCAGCTCTTTTATTTCCCTGGCTGATCAAATCTCGTTCTCGTGCTCTCTTCTTGTCTCTCTGCAGCAGACACTCTATAGTGAGCAATATGTTTAGAACGTCAAAGCACAAAATCACAGTATCGAATCGCAATATATATAGAATTGTGACAATCGCAATACATATCTTATCGGCACCTAAGTATCGTGATAATATTGTGAGTCCCTGGCAATTCATTATGGTAAAACTATCTTCAATAGGATGTTGATATTATGATAACAGGAGAAGATTTGAATGCTTCAGATAATGAACACAGGACATCTCATTCATTCAGGTGGTCTGATGGTTAATAGTGTTAACAGAGGGTTGTTAGAGAGGCTTTGGTCCCCGCTGACCTGTATCCATGGTACCTGAGAATGTCAGGCAACAAAAGACTCAATTTAGATGCACTTTAAAGCCCCAGCCAGGAACACAAACACGTCTCTCTCCCTCTCCTCTCTCTACATCCCCCACTCGCTCTACCTCGTTCCCCCACTCGCTCTACCTCGTTCCCCCACGTTCCCTCACTCGCTCTACCTCGTTCCCTCACTCGCTCTACCTCGTTCCCTCACTCGCTCTACCTCGTTCCCTCACTCGCTCTACCTCGTTCCCTCACTCGCTCTACCTCGTTCCCTCACTCGCTCTACCTCGTTCCCTCACTCTCTACCTCGTTCCCTCACTCTCGCTACCTCGTTCCCTCACTCTCGCTACCTCGTTCCCTCACTCTCGCTACCTCGTTCCCTCACTCTCGCTCTACCTTCCTCCCCCTCTACCTCCCTCATTCCCCCTCTCTCTATATCCCTCTCGCTCTACCTAGTTCCCTCACTCGCTCTACCAAACAGAGGAAGGGCTCTTTTTGGCCACTTAGTCTTCCTGTAGGAAATTAACCAGCCCCATTTCCACACACACACACACACTCTGTTGACCCTTTACCTTCTGACGACATGAGTCGGTTTCACGAAGCATCACGCAGCCCTAGTTAACCTCTCCTCTCGCACTCCTCTGGCCAACATGCCTGACTGACTCATAGAATTCCAGATAACATCTGGCCAGCCAGCCAGCCTGTTCTCACACTCATAATGAGTCTATAAACTGGGAGAGAGAGAAGACATTAGCATGAAGTAGTAGTGCTGGGGTGTTAATAACAAGAGACAGTTTATACTGTTGTTACCTGCCAGGCTGGCAGTCCAAGCAAGGCGCATGACAAAGCTGAGAATCTCAGGGTCAAACAGGAGAATGTGTAAAAGGCAGGTAGCCTATTGGTTAAGAACGTTGGACCAGTAACTGAAAGGTCGCTGGTTCAATTCCCAGAGCCGACTAGGTGAAAAATCTGTCGTTGTGCCCTTGAGCAAGGTACTTAACCCTAATTGCTTGTGTAAGTTGCTCTGGATAACAGCGTCTGCTATATGACAACAAAAGTGTAAAAGAGGTGTCGAGTCATCTTCAGAAGGCCAGTGTTGCTTGAAAAATGCTCTGCGTTTTTATTTTATTTTTTACAATAAAGATAATTGAAAATGCTTCAAATCACCTTCCTTTGTCCTCTACGAGAGGCTGGGTGAATAGGCTTACCTCTCACATAAAGTGGTTTGCACACTGGCCTTGCCTCTGTAGCAGACACAGACAGACCGCTATCTTTATCACCTCTAAATAGGCATTATTAATATTACTAAAACAAAGACAGAAGGATTAGGTGGAAACACCACAAGGGAGAGATAACAGAGGGGAGGAACTACACTGAACAAAAATATAAAATGCAACATGTAAAGTGTGGGTCCCATGTTTCATGAGCTGATGAGATCCTAGAGGCTTATTGCTCTCATATTTTACACACATCCGTTTACATCCCTGTTAGTGAGCATTTCTCCTTTACCAAGATAATCAATCTACATGACAGGTGACACATATCAAGAAGCTGATGAAACAGCATGATCATTACACAGGTTCACCTTGTGCTGGGGACATAAAAAGGCCACTCTAAAATGTGCAGTTTTGTCACACAACACAATGCCACAAATGTCTCAAGGTTTGAGGGAGTGTGCAATTGGCATGCTGACTGCAATCAGCATTTTTGGACACCGATTATGGCCGATAATACTAATGAACTAGAATTCAAGGCACACTTAACCAGCATGGCTACCACAGCATTCTGCAGCGATACACCATCCCATCTGGTTTGCCCTTAGTGGGAATATATATTTTGTTTTTCAACAATGACCCAACACACCTCCAGACTGTGTAAGGGCTATTTGACCAAGAAGGAGAGTGATGGAGCGCTACATCAGATGATCTAGCTTCCACAATCAAACGACCTCAACCCGATTGAGATACGGAACATGTTAACATGTAGGCCCATGTGACTAGCCTGTCACAAGAGACAACAGGACACCTAGAGAGTAGGTACACGCTGGGGTGAAGTTTTCCCCCGGTGAATATGTAGGATTAGCTTCCCCTCCTCCAATCAAATCAAATGTTATTTGTCAAATGCTTTGTAAACAACGGGTGTAGAGTGACTAATGCTTAGTTACGGGCCCTTCCCAACAATGCAATCCCAACCTTAGCCATTAGTGAGGGACAGAAAATGAAAAACTGACCCCAAACTAGCATCTAAGGGCAACTTCAACATACACCAGTATTTGTATTTACTAAGGATCCCTATTAGCTGCCAAGTCAGCAGCTACGCTTTCTGGGGTCCAGCAACATGTAGGCAGTAATATACATTATAATACAATTTAAACATCAAAATACATTTCACAACACATTAAGTGTGCCCCCTCAGGCCACTACTCTACTACCACATACCCACAACACAAAACCCATGTGTACATGTGTGTATAGTGAGTATGATATTGTGTGTGTGTGTGTCGTGTGTGTGTGTCTCTTCACAGTCCCCGCTGTTCCATAACGTGTATTATTATCTTTATTTTATTGAATTTTACTGTGCTCCTCCCATAATCTGTTCTGGACTTGGGGACTGAAGAGTCCTCTGGTGGCATGTCTGGTTGGGTATGCATGGGTGTCTGATCTGTGTACTAGTAGTTTAACATTCAACATGTCAACACTTCTCACAAATACAAGTAGTGATGAAGTCAATCTTTCCTCTACTCAAATCACATCAGTCCAGTCCAATTACCTGAGTCTGGAGAGATTGAAACATTAGCTTTCTGTGTACATTTAAGGGCCAACCGTACTGCCCTGTTCTGGGCCAGTTGTACTTTTCTTAAGTCCCTCTTTGTGGCATCTGACCACATTTATTTATTTTATTTCACCTTTATTTAACCAGGTAAGCAAGTTGAGAACAAGTTCTCATTTACAATTGCGACCTGGCCAAGATAAAGCAAAGCAGTTCGACACATACAACGACACAGAGTTACACATGGAGTAAAACAAACATAATAATAATAATCAATAATACAGTAAAAAAAAAAAAAAAAAAAAAAAACAAGTCTATATACAATGTGAGCAAATTAGGTGAGATAAGGGAGGTAAAGGCAAAAAAGGCCATGGTGGCAAAGTAAATACAATATAGCAAGTAAAACACTGGAATGGTAGTATTGCAATGGAAGAATGTGCAAAGTAGAAATAAAAATAATGGGGTGCAAAGGAGCAAAATAAATAAATAAATTAAATACAGTTGGGAAAGAGGTAGTTGTTTGGGCTAAATTATAGGTGGGCTATGTACAGGTGCAGTAATCTGTAAGATGCTCTGACAGTTGGTGTTTAAAGCTAGTGAGGGAGATAAGTGTTTCCAATTTAAGAGATTTTTGTAGTTCGTTCCAGTCATTGGCAGCAGAGAACTGGAAGGAGAGGCGGCCAAAGAAAGAATTGGTTTTGGGGGTGACTAGAGAGATATACCTGCTGGAGCGTGTGCTACAGGTGGGAGATGCTATGGTGACCAGCGAGCTGAGATAAGGGGGGACTTTACCTAGCAGGGTCTTGTAGATGACATGGAGCCAGTGGGTTTGGCGACTTCCCACACATAACTGGACAGTAGTCCAGGTACGACAAAAATAGGACCTGTATGACCTACCTTGTTGACAGTGTTGTTAAGGACAGACCTCTCCCCAGTCCCTCTTCACCCTACACCAGTAGGTAGTGGCACGGCCCCACTTCCCACCCGGGTAGGTAGTGGCACGGCCCCACTTCCCACCCGGGTAGGTAGTGGCACGGCCCCACTTCCCACCCGGGTAGGTAGTGGCACGGCCCCACTTCCCACCCGGGTAGGTAGTGGCACGGCCCCACTTCACCGGGTAGGTAGTGGCACGGCCCCACTTCCCACCCGGGTAGGTAGTGGCACGGCCCCACTTCACCGGGTAGGTAGTGGTACGGTCCATAACAGTTGCACAGTGGAGTCTACTCTAAGGGAACTATCACTCTCCTCCCTTCATAATAAATCAACATTTATTGTAGACACTACCATAAACACGTCCTTAAATGTCCTGACTGCTCTTCATAAAACACCATAAACTACTGCCCTCAATGACCCAGAGTTGTAATACAACTCCAATCATTGCCTGACATTTTACAGCATTAATGAAGGTCAATAAGCTTGGACATTGGAAAAGATAAGATTCAGGTTGTCACTATGATTGATCTCATAGCTAAAGCAAAAAGTACTACAATCATCAACATGGCATAATAATGTTGTTATAAGTCCTATTACCACACAACATGATAATGTTATTTATATTAACTGTAGCTACATGATATGATAATGTTGTTAAAGTATCTATAGCTGGCTGTAGATGGCTGCCTCAAGCAGGTTAAACTCCCTCAACGTCAGCAGGACTAAGGAGCTGATGGTGGACTACAGGAAACTGGGGCGGGAGCACACCCCTCATCCACGGGGCCACAGTGGAGAGGGTCAAGTTCCTCTGTGTCCACATCACTGGGGACTTAACATGGTCCTCTCACACCAGCACTGTGGTGAAGAAGGCACGGCAGCACCTCCTCTCCCTTAGGAGGTTGAAACCATTTGGAATGGCCACTCAGATCCTTGGGAACTTTTACAGCTGCACTATGGAGAGCATCCTGACTGCTTGTATTACCATCTAGTATTGCAACTGCAGACCGAAGGCCCTACCGAGGGTTGTGCAGACAGAAGGCCCTACCGAGGGTTGTGCAGACAGAAGGCCCTACCGAGGGTTGTGCAGACAGCTCAGTGCATTACAGGGGACGAGGTCCCAGCCATCCAGGACTTACAGTGGAAAGAAAAAGTATGTGAACCCTTGGATTTAATAACTGCTTGACCCTCCTTTGGCAGCAATAACCTCAACCAAATGTTTTCTGTAGTTGCGGATCAGACCTGCACAACGGTCAGGAGGAATCTTTCCAAAACTGTTTCAGTTCAGCAATATTGTTGGGATGTCTGGTGTGAACGGCTCGAGGTCATGCCACAGCATCACAAATCGGGTCGAGGTCATGCCACAGCATCACAAACCGGGTCGAGGTCATGCCACAGCATCACAAACCGGGACGAGGTCATGCCACAGCATCACAAACCGGCTCGAGGTCATGCCACAGCATCACAAACCGGCTCGAGGTCATGCCACAGCATCACAAATCGGCTCGAGGTCATGCCACAGCATCACAAATCAGGCCACCACAGCATCACAAATCGGGTCGAGGTCATGCCACAGCATCACAAATCGGGTCGAGGTCATGCCACAGCATCACAAATCGGCTCGAGGTCATGCCACAGCATCACAAATCGGCTCGAGGTCATGCCACAGCATCACAAATCGGCTCGAGGTCATGCCACAGCATCACAAATCAGGTCGAGGTCATGCCACAGCATCACAAATCAGGTCGAGGTCATGCCACAGCATCACAAATCAGGTCGAGGTCATGCCACAGCATCACAAATCGGGTCGAGGTCATGCCACAGCATCACAAATCAGCCATGCCACAGCATCACAATGCCACAGCCCATCACAAATCGGGTCGAGGTCATGCCACAGCATCACAAATCGGGTCGTGGACATGCCACAGCATCTCAAATCAGGTCGAGGTCAGGACTGACTGGGCCACTCCAGAAAGCATATTTTCATTCTGTTCCATCACCTAACGTCTGTTGAGCTTCAATTGGCGGACAGATAAGCCTTACATTCTCCTGCAAATCATCTTGATAAACCTGGGAATTCATTTTTCCGTTGATGATAGCAAGCTGTCCAGTCCCTGAGGCAGTAAAGCAGCCCCAAACCATGATGCTCCCTCAACCATAGTTTGGGATACAGATGGGATGTATGTTGGTGTGCTGTGCCTTTTTCCTCAACACATAGTGTTGTGCGTTCCTTCGGAACAACTCAACTGTAGTTTCTGCTGTCCACAGAATCATTTAGCCAGTAGCGCTGTGGAACATCCAGGTTCTCTTTTGCAAACTTCAGACGTGCAGCAATGTTTTTTTTGAACAGCAGTGGCTTCCATGGTGTCCTGCCATGAACACCATTCTTCTTTAGTGTTTTACATATCGTAGACTCGTCAGAGAGGTTAGCATGTCTTTAGCTGACACTAGGATTCTTAACCTCATTGAGCATTCTGCGCTGTGCTCTTGTAGTCATCTTTGCAGGACGGCCACTCCTAGGGAGAGTAGCAACAATGCTGAACTTTCTCCATTTATAGACAGTTTGTCTTACCGTTCTGATGAACAGCAAGGCTTTTAGAGATACTTTTGTAACCCTTTCCAGCTTTTTGCAAGTCAACCATTCTTAAACATAGGTCTTCTGAGATCTCTTTTGGTCGAGGCATGGTTCACATCAGGCAATGCGAGTGAGTGTCTTTATTGGGCAAGGAAGCTCTAACCAACATCTCCAATCTCGTCTCATTGATTGGACTCCACGTTAGCCGACTCCTGACTCCACGTTAGCCGACTCCTGACTCCAGGTTAGCCGACTCCTGACTCCAGGTTAGCCGACTCCTGACTCCAGGTTAGCCGACTCCTGACTCCAGGTTTGCCGACTCCTGACTCCAGGTTAGCCGACTCCTGACTCCAGGTTAGCCGACTCCTGACTCCAGGTTAGCCGACTCCTGACTCCAGGTTAGCTTTTGGAGAAGTCTTAGTCTAGGGGTTCATATACTTTTCCCAACCTACAATGTGAAAGTTTAAATTATGTATTCAATATAGACAAGAAAAATACAATAATGTGTGTTATTAGTTTAAGCGCACTGTGTTTGTTGTGACAATGTCAAATTTATGCAGAAATCCAGGTAATGTCTTCACTATTATTCTACAGTGTAGAAAATAGTAAAAATCAAGAAAAACCCTTGAATGAGTAGGTGTATCTAGTACTGTATATTTATCCTGCTACTGGTCACTATTACTCCTATTGACATGTATATTCACCTATCACACTGACACTCTTGCACACACATCATTATACGACTGCCATATTGTTTACTATTATTATTATTCATCCTGCTACCAGTCACTTCCTCCTGATCCCTGCCTACATGTAAATATCAACCTTAACTACTCCACTATTCCTGCACATTGGAAATGTGGTACTGGCATTGACCCTGTATATAACTTACATTCTTCTATTTATTTAGTTATTCCTATTAATTATACTATTTTGACATTGAATACTGCCCTGTTGGGTAGGGCTGGCAAGTTAAGCATTTTGCTGTACCTGTCCATGTGACTAATCAAACTTGAAACGAAGCCAAGTGTGGAGCCATGTGAAAAGTCACGGGACAGCAGTGTGACGAGCCTTCAGTTCACACACCCAGGGAGCCCTTGTAGGCATAGTAGTGTAATATAAGAGACTCTTCTCTCAGAGTGAATAAGGTAGAACAGGAGGAGGATAGCTAGTGATGCTACTGCTACTTCACAAGAACACTGCCGCCTTCACTACTATACTGTGTCACTGCGTGAAGTAGTGAAGGCAGTGATAACAGTCTATACACTACTTACTGTATATAGAACAGGCCAGACTCCTATACAGTAGTAGTCTCCTTTGGTCCATGATTAGCCCTCTAGCAAACTGACAGTGCATTCCAGGGGCTTGCCCTACGCAAGTTACAGTCCAGGTCCCATACATTTTAAACACATTTATTTGGGATGCAAAATTATTTGTAGATCAGTGAGTTTTTCAAATGTAAAATCAGGTTGGCCGATCTTCGAGACAGTCACACTTACTCAGCATGTCTCTGCAGCGCTGGCCTGTCTGCAGCAGGGCTACGGTAAACCACCCTACTGCTACAACGTGCTAAGTGGCTGTACGCTGAGGCATGTGACAGGCTGAAAGGGGACAGGGACTGAGGGAAACAAGGAGCACTTCCACAACACCTGCCCTGGCCAGAACTTATTGCAGAACCAGGCTCTTCTGGGAAAGTTGGACAGAAAACCCATGGTTGGTGTCCACAATCTAGGGCTGTGTCCCAATGGCACCATTGGGACACACCACTACTATGTAGTACACTTTATAGGGAAAAGTTCCATTTAAGAGGCACCTAGAGGTCTTGTAAAAAAGTGATAGCAATGCATCATAATAGGTCATGAACCTTCTGTGACCTTTACACTAACAAGGAGTAGCATTATAACAACCTGCATTATGATGCAGAGGGAGGAAGAACTTTGAGAGAACACAAATGATAACATTCACTCACTCCATCAAGGAAATTACAGGTTCAGACAGGACTGGTTTTCCTACACCCAGTATTCAACCCACGGCCACCGCCATCAAGTCCTTCTTACTGAAATTATACTGAACAAAAATAAATGCAACATGCAACAAAGATTTTACTGAGTTACAGTTCATATAAAGATATCAGTCAATTGACATACATGTTTAAGGCCCTAATCTATGGATGTCACATGACTGGGAATACAGATATGCATCTGTAGGTCACAGATACCTTTAAAAAAAGTAGGGGCTTGGATCAGAAAACCAGTCAATATCTGGTGTGACCCCTATTTTCCTCATGCAGCGCGACACATCTCATTCACATTGTGTTGATCAGGATGTTGATTGTGGCCTGTGGAATGTTGTCCCACTCCTATTCAATGGCTGCGCGAAGTTGCTGGATATTGGCGTGAACTGGAACACGCTGTCGTACACGTCAATCCAGAGCATCCCAAACATGCTCGACGGGTGACATGCAGGCCATGGATGAACTGGGACAATATCAACTTCCAAGAATTCTGTACAGATCCTTGCGACATGGGGCTGTGCATTATCATGCTGAAACAAGATGGCGGCAGATGAATGGCACACCAATGGGCCTCAGGATCTCATCACAGTATCTGTGCATTCAAATTGCCATCGATAAAATCCAATTGTGTCGTTGTCCGTAGCTTAAGCCTGCCCATACCCTAGCCCCACCGCCATCATGGGGCACTCTGTTCACAATGTTGACATCAGCAAACCGCTTGCCCATACAACACCATACACGTGGTCTGCAGTTGTGTGGCCGGTTGGACGTACTGCCAAATTCTCTAAAATAACGTTTGCTTGCTCCCTCAATACTTAAAACATCTGTGGCATTGTATTGTGTGACAAAACTTCACATTTTAGAGTGGCCTTTTATTGTCCCCAGCACAAGGTGCACCTGTGTAGTGATCATGCTGTTTAATTGGCATCTTGATATGCCACACCTGTCAGGTAGATGGATTATCTTGGCAAAGGAGAAATGCTTACTAACAGGGATGTAAACACATTTTAGAGAAATAGGCATTTTGTGTATGGAACATTTCTGGGATCTTCTATTTCAGCTCATGAAACCAACACTTTACATGTTGCATTCATATTTTTGTTCAGTATAAAATGGACAGAGCTGTATAAAGGCCTTTGACACTTGCAAAAAAAATGATGCGTGACTAATGATCCCCTGTAGTCTAAAACAGATGGAAGTAGGACTTATGTGTTTATATTGTTTTATTAAATTATGTTCTATTATATCGGGGACCATTTGCTGGTGTCCGTTCTATATCCTGTAGCCTGCATGCATTCATATGGCCTGGTAAACCGCTGGACAGTGAACACAGGCGGACTACAACAAAGCATCACACACAGCAGCATGACAACCAGACCACCGCGCACAATTAGTGACGCCACATGCAGCGTCTGTCTGTCCAAACCGGCGGCGACTTGACAGTGGCCCGATGTAGCCTGAAACTCTTCAAGAGAGATGCCTTTAAAAAGTCGTGTGTTTTCAACTGACTTTTAGCGGTCTGATGACAAGCTGATCAGAAGCTTCAAACCAATATATATAGCTTAACTATGCTAGTCTGTGGTGGTTAGCTAGATGAGGAACAATCCAGAGACGGATTCTCCTCGGGGGTTCCACAAAGACAGAAATTCGTAAGCTAATGTTGCTGGCTAAGCTATTGTTTAATGACAACATGCCATAGCAAAGACAACAATACCACGAGTTAGCGACACAATCTCTGATCATTTACGCAAAATGAAAACTAGTAGGCCAATTTTCTAGCTAGTCAAGACTGATAAAGGCAAGCCTTGAATGTTGGGTCCCAGTACTGTCTCGCCGGGACAATGTCATCTCCACCCCTTTTCTTGGAATCCAACTTTGTCAAGTCATCGCACGAGTGCACGCACGAGTTGGCATGGCTCTGCAGTCACATAGCTTTGTACTCAAGTCCGTTGGCGGACAGAGCGAACTGGAGCTGGCTCACTAGTTAGCATCTAACGCCATTGTGGATGGATGGTAATGCGAACGTTAGCTAGCTTAACTACCTAGCCGCGGCATCGCTACTCAGCCAGACGCAGTTTGCATTTCAGCGAACGTTCGGCCGATGCCTTTTTACTACCAATGCAAAAGGTGCCCAGATGTTTTACCCAGATGTCGGTGGCAAAGGCTAGCCATTGAACCATATCCAACGTTATTGTAGATATATAGTTAAACACAAGTACGCAATACCAACTGATCATGATCTTCTTGACAATCACGTAGCATGTAAATAACTGCCAACTACTCATATCTCCTTCCTCGACTCGCTCGATCCTCCGACCTGACATTCTAGAAGCTCACATTCTACCTCAAACATTCTACTGGATAAAAAAACCCGCAGAAGAACACTTTGGTTGGATCTCGTACCATTCTTTTCACCGTTGAGACTCAGGAAGAGCTTCTCCGATGTCGTTATCCATCTATCGGCGGTGTTCTTTTCTGTTAGCCTTGGAAGGAAAGTCCAGTTGTCGCTGGTGAAATCTGCCCTAGCTGCAGCTCCAGCGGAAGGTTGCCTTTTCATAATTGTGCGACTCTGAACTGACGCCGCTGCGTGACGAAGCCAGCTGAGTCAGCCCCCGAGCACTGAGCACGTCACATGACCGGGGGGTCAAATACCTGAATATTGATCTATTATTTGATTGATTAATACCCGCATTGATATTAAAGTGTATTGCCATGGGATGAGTGTTTTGATAAGTATATTTTGCAACAGGCGGAAGCGTTTCTAGGTAAATGTAGATCTACATTCTCCTCATTCTCAATCTGACTGGTACGTAGGCAATAAGTGGCAAGTCACCAGTAATAAGCTACAACAGGCTGAAACATGACGAACTCCACAGATGAACCCCCAAAAAATAAAATTTTGCAACAGTACAAAAAGCTGCCTCCCTAACTCATTCTCCCTCTTTACTGTACAAGTTTGATCTCTCCATCTCCCTCCCTTTCTCTTTCCCTGCTATTCTCGCCCTCCCCCTCCCTCCTCACTCTTCCCAGGCCTTCCTCCCCCACTCTCCTCACTCTTCCCAGGCCTTCCTCCCCCACTCTCCTCACTCTTCCCAGGCCTTCCTCCCCCTCACTCTTCCCAGGCCTTCCTCCCCCACCCTCCTCACTCTTCCCAGGCCTCCCCCACCCTCCCTCTCACTCTCATTAATGGGTACCATGGGCTCAGCAGTCAGTCAATGCCTTTCCAAACTCAGATCACTAACTCAATAGTTGCTCTTTCTAAAGTACCGGTGGTAACAAGTACAGGTACAGAGCCATGTAACACTGACCAGCCCCATCCCCACAGTGACCTAGCTCACAGGTGGACAAAGATATCTGCAAAGGGCCAGTGTGGGTGCAGGCTTTTGCTCCAGCCAGGCAGTGACACAGCTGATTCAACTTATACAGTGAGTTTTTGTTAGTCTATAATTATTTCAATCAGTTATGTCATAGATAACTGTGAGCTTTAAAAAGACATGAAGTGTTAGATAAATTACAGGCCATAGAACACATAATAAGAACACACAGAGCTCAAATCAGATTGGACTAATTTAAGGCAACAAAAGCAATCAAAGATTATGTTTCTCAATAAAACAAACAAGTTATACAGAAAACCCCAGAACAGCTGTTATCGAAGAAAACAAAAAAATCTATCTTCACCTACAGTCTAACTTTAAAGTTAAAATCCCCCAATACCTGCCAACATGAGTATTAAAGTACTTTCTCAATAAATCACTTGCATCGTTTACCAAGGCAACACAGTTTAGGCATCATTTTAATATTATAGCCACTGCATTCTTAGCCACTAGTAAGCCTCTCAAATTAAACTGTCTCACTGTCCAATCAACAGAGACCCACACTGTACAACCCATACCCCTAACCCCTTACCCCTCCCCAGTATAAATCCTTATTGATTGATAGACTAGCTATAGTATTTCCCTTGCATCCCATGGATGATAAACTAGATGCTTGATTTGAAGAGTAGAGTAGAAAAGAGCCCCTGCGATTGGTTTGTTAGTTGGCTCATAGATCAGCTGTAGTCAGCACTTTCTTCCTCCGCTGCCAGAGTCAGGTGTTCCATCTAGGAGAGGGAGTGGAGGAGAGGGAACAGAGAGGAGGAGAGGAGTTTATCAGTATAAGACAGACATATGTCATACAACATAAAGCTTAGTCCACTAGCCAACAGACAGTCTGCTTTGCACAGCTTATTCAGGAGGGTGAAACTGTACAGAACGTTCATGTAGAACAGACATTTATCTTTGTTGTCATAGATAATAGTCTATTGTGTCTGTTCTATGCATTGCATTTCTAACTGCAACGTTCTGAAATGTTCACCCTTCTGAACAGAAGCAAACCACAGGTTTACAGAAAGCATGATGACACGCACATGACAAAACATAAACAACAAACAAAGCTCCCACGTGGCAACTCCCCCTCTGAATAAAACACAGCTGCACGGGGAAAATTCAAACTCATAAAAACGTTATGAGATGGTTGTACTCTGGTTAGAAGAGATGGACGGCTGTTGGGAAAAAAATTAAGGGATGCAGACATTGACAAACAGACTAAAGAAATAAAACAATAGAAACAGACTTTCTAACCAAAATGTGTGTGTGTGTGTGTCCAAGCTAGAGTGAAATCTGTGGCGCCACTGGCATTTCCAGGACTCTAAGGACATCTAGTGACCACATCGGGTACTGCTGGTCTGAGTATGTAACATGATATTACACATAACTCAAGTTGACATTCCAGTGTTATGTTTTTGATTTGCTAAAGGTTTGAAGTAAAGGCTGAAAGGCTGTGTAAGAAGAAAACATAATGCTAGTCTAGAGACATAGGGTAGCTAGATGGCGGGGAGGATGCAGTAGAAGAGTGCGTGAGTAGCCCTTACTGGCCTCAGGGGTTAGAGGTCAGGGGGTGAAAGCACACCTGGCAGTAAGGGTTCCCTGGTGGAGTCCAACACCTGATGGAGATTAAATCATCATCATTACATCACACACTACTGTATAACAACCCTCCATATTAGAAATACATGAGAACAAAAACATGTATAATCAAATTTAAATTCATTTCCTGAGTTGTGTGTATTCAAATTGAATTTGGCCCAAACCCTTTGAAGTTATGAAATATTCAATTATAATCAAATCAAATAAATAGAATCCCCACCAGCTAAGGAAAAGTGTCTTGTCCTCTCACCTCGTATGTGGTCCCGTTCCAGAACTGCCTCATCTCCCCTCTCCTCCAGGCCAACAGTGTAGATCCTAGCAGGGTGAATGGAACCAGGTAGAGCAGGGCTGGCTGCCCCATCTTAGTCACCAACATCACCGCAAACGTCAAAACCATACCACACAGATAGGCTGGGGGAGGGGTGGAGAGGAGATGATCAACACGATGATGATAATGATCAGTAACATATTGATAATGTCCATGTCGTTACCTATGCAGCAGCAGAAAAGGTAGATCTTCTTGGAGCTGTTGACCCACACATCAAACCTGCTGCAATAGGCCACAAGAAGACCTGTTGGACAAATCAGCAAACAGAATATATGAAGGTCTGAAGCTATCGTCCAATGAGAAGGCAGAACAGAAGGGTGTGAAGATGGAGCTGATACTGAAGCTTTAGATCGCACCAGGAAGAAAATGACCTTATGAACAGATCTAGGATCAACTTACACTCCACACATCCTAATTATAACCATTATAGAGGGAAGCATAATACTGACCATAGATCATTGTCTAGAAACATGGAGCCATAGGGGCTCTGGTTATTGTTGCAAAGCTACCAGTAATTTACCAAAGTTACCAGAATCTTCTGTCATTTTGGTAATTAACAGGTAATCTATGGTAATTTTTCTGTGTCCATGGATAGACCATATGGTTCAAGAAAAACATTATTATAATAATGAGAAAAGCATTTCAAAAACAATGGCATTTTTTTTCAATTAACTCTGCAACTCTTCCAACTATTGACTTTCTTCACAACTGTCACCAGTTTGGCGCCAAAACATTGACAACAAAGACATATTAGCATAGTTAAATAAATAGAAGGAAATTTCATGCTGAAACCCTCCTGATAAACACTAATGGTATTCACTAAGTTGATGGTTCATATTTAGGATAATGTTTTATAGTTGTCATTGTATATATTTTATTGTATATAGATCATCTGATGTACCCAAAAAGCCCACTAGATGGTATCTGATAAAATAAAAACATAAGTTTACAGTAATATACCCCCCCCTTTGCAACCCTAGCTGTGGTCAAAAGTAATGCACTATATAGGGCATAGGATGCCATTTGGGATGCAAGCATGTTTATCTCACCTGGTACGATGATGTCCCCATAGCCCAGGATGGAGAACTGCATGCCACAAAGGTTCTGTGTCCACGCAGAGAACCGTGGAACACGCATCACTACCGGGAGCTACCAGGGAGACAACACAGGCAACAGGCAACTAACGGTCAACTAATGATTAAATAAAAACCATCTAACACTCTGTTAAATAACAATTGACTGACAGTTAACTAAAGCTCAACCAAAACTAAACTAAAACTCAAATCAATCACAGAGAGACATACTGAGGATTCACTATGATAGATTCTGTATCAAAACCAATTACAGTATTTCCATTACAAAACAGAAAACAGACATACATGTAATGTCAATATGCCAACTGTCAAGCCGTAGTGTTTGTTAATGACATGAACATGAGACACACAGGAAAGCAATCAGTTCATCACCAAATATATCAATGTTTAATTAAATTCAGATCAAGCACTCTCATTATTTAAACACTTAAGCTACAATGCAATGACTTGAGATTGTGTAATATTGTATAATAGTATCGTAAAGTTTGTTAGAGCCAGGATTACTTGATAAAACTGAAAAAACCCTTGGCCCTACACATGACGAATCAGACGTTAACACAGCTGTGACATAAGAGCTGGTCATGTGACAGTTGGTTGGTATGTACTGTATGTTCTGTCTCTCAATTCAATTCCATTTCAATTTTAGGGTCTTTATTGGCATGGTAAACATATGTTTACATTTCCAAAGCAAGGAACAATCTCCAATATTTATATAAATGCCAATTTATTCTTGAAGAATACATCTTATAAATACCTTATGAACTTAGTAGAACTGTCTTACCCCAGCATAACATAAATGGCTGTTTTACTTCATTGTTTTTAAACAATGTCTTTGTAAAACTAACAACATATAGCTCTAAACTATGAAGCTGAGTAGTAAAGAGATGAATTGATATGATAATTAACAGTACATATGAAGCTGAGTAGTAAAGAGATGAATTGATATGATAATTAACAGTACATATGTACATATGAAGCTGAGTAGTAAAGCGCTGGGGTCTTACTTTCTCATATGGAGTCGAGGGTTCGGCTGCCACCTCCACTGTGTTACCCTGCGTCGAGACAGAACACCCCAACCAGACGCAGTCAGTTTGCATCCCAAATGGCACTCTATTCCCTACATAGCTCACTACTTTTAATCAGGGCCCATAGCGCTCTGGTCAAAATTAATGCACTACGTAAGGAATAGGGTGCCATTTGAAACGCATCCTCAGACAGTCAGCCATTCAGACCCAGAGGGGAATCTAATCTACACCGCAATGCTGCAACGGTACACAGCAGATGAGATCCCAGCTACGTAGCCTGATTCTAGTTAGGGGCAGGAGTGTTTACTGGGTCGGGGAACACTCAGTCAAGGAAAACTCCTGACCCTACTGATTGTTAATCAAGCCATCTTAACATCCAGAGATTGAAGATTCAAGTTGACAGACACGGACACAGAGAGAGAGACATACAGGCAGACAGGCAGGCAGACAGGCAGACAGATGAGTGGTTACCTTCTCTCCTGCTGCATCTGGACCCAGGGCCACTTGGACCATGATGCTCTCTCCATTCTGTACATGGGACAATGCATTTAACATTTCTAATAAAAAATATAGGACAATAACATTGCACTGTATTTAACGGGGAAAGTGACTCACCGGCATGAACAGAGGAGTGATGAAGACAAAGAACACATCATACAACAGCAGCAGACTCAACAGGATCACACAGATCTGAGAGGGGGAGAGGGGGGTGGAGAGGTGAGGGGGAGAGAGAGGGGGTGGAGGAGGGATGGAAGTCAGTTGAGGGGAAGACAGGTGAGGGGGAGAGAGAAGAAAGAGAGAGGGAAAGAGAGAACAGATGTTTAGAGATGTGTCCATAGACTTAGTTAGACGACATCTTTTTACCTGACCCGTTATGGTGTCTGAGAGAGTATAGGCAGCGCCATTGAGGCCATCTCCATTTTGAAGTAGTACTTTTTCTTCTACTAATTCTATGAGTTGGTAAACAAACTGAAATGGTGCATACTGCTACTTGGAGTGTGTTGTCTGAACAGGTATAAAGTCAAGGTTGGTGATCTACTGCCACCTGCAGTTATGGAATGTTTGCTCACGAGTATAATTCATTGGTTGATCCCACCCAGTTGACTACTTTAAAACGGTGGAAGTCCTCAATGTGTATGTCAATGTAAAAACAGTTGATTTCCAAGTTGTGATCTATCTCTATGGACGTGTCCAGCCTCAGCCAGAGAGTGGCCCTCTTTGTGACTGAAGATCAGAAATCAGAGGGTCAGAGTGATGATTTCACCTTGAAGTTGGACAGTGAGATGGTCTTCAGGAAGTTGAGACAGAAGGCCACACCCAGGAGGTCCTGCAGGATCCAGATCCACCTGGCAATAAAGTAGAGTACAAGGTTTCTTTTCTTCAACAACACACTTCAGCCTGTCAACTAACTATTAAATATAACCAAACTGATTAAATAAACGTAATAAAGAAATAGGTTATAAAGTGCATGTCAAGCTTATCATCCTCACAAACATGAGGACAACCATTGACAATGGTTCCTGTGCTTTACCCTGAAATGGCCCAGGAATTCATTGTTAGTTTAGTTTTAGTTAGAGTTTTATAAATGCAAAAATGAGTATTTTCCAAGTAATGATCCAGTGAATGAGTAAATGTATAATCTGAGTGAGTTATAATGTGTGGGGGTGGAAAGGGAAGTGAAACCACATTCTCTAGAACATTATAAATATCCACCATGCTTTTGCTCATGGAAAAGTTTCATAGGAGATTAGCTGTGGACCGTGTGTTGCTGTTGTAGACTGGGGACATTTAATTATCCAGTCCACTAATACTTCTACTGTGCTAAGGTCTAAGGACAGTCATTGGCCTGTATGAATACACACACAAACATTACCCATCATGATGTTATTCTGTTATTGGAAATTAGAGAGACTAAGAGTTTCTGTCTGCCAGAAAGTGCGTCTCAAATTGCACCCTACTCCCTATAAGTGCAATACTTTTGACCAGTATAAGTAGCACTATACCAACCATTTGAGACACATTCAGAGACAGTAGTCAGAGTCAATGAGGCAGTGAGTGATGCTGAACTAAACTAACAGCAACAACACACCTCTACTCTGCTGATGACGTCCGAGTCCTCCAGACTCCCTCACCCCAAACACCACTTCCTGCTTCCTGTCCCACCCACAGAATTCCCAAGGGGTGTGTCAGTGTGTGTGTGTGTCAGTGAGTGTGCGTGAGAGAGAGATAGACAGTACCTGTCCTCGTTCCTGTAGACTCCCCAGACCACGGCTACAGTGACACACACAGCAGACAGCAGCACCGACCTCACAGATACACTCCCACCCAGGACCGTCACACTGGAAGAACACAACACACATGAGAGAAGAGAGAAAGACCGCAAGCAACCACAGAAAGGTCTGCATGTCTGTGTGTGTGTGTGAGAGAGAGAGATGTTCAAGGAGACTGGTATGTGTCTGATTTACTTCTTTATTTTTTACTTCTCAGAACTTCCATATGAAACTATGACCTATGAGTTGTTTATGACAGACAGAGGAACAGACAGGGAGGACAGATGTCTATGGAACAGACAGAGAAACTGACAGGGAGGACAGATGTCTATGGAACAGACAGAGAAACTGACAGGGAGGACAGATGTCTATGGAACAGACAGAGGAACAGACAGGGAAGGCAGATGTCTATGGAACAGACAGAGAGGACAGATGTCTATGGAACAGACAGAGAAACAGACAGGGAGGACAGATGTCTATGGAACAGACAGAGAAACTGACAGGGAGGACAGATGTCTATGGAACAGACAGAGGAACAGACAGGGAAGGCAGATGTCTATGGAACAGACAGAGGAACAGACAGGGAAGGCAGATGTCTATGGAACAGACAGAGAGGACAGATGTCTATGGAACAGACAGAGAAACAGACAGGGAGGACAGATGTCTATGGAACAGACAGGGAAGGCAGATGTCTATGGAACAGACAGAGAAACAGACAGGGAGGACAGATGTCTATGGAACAGACAGAGGAACAGACAGGGAAGGCAGATGTCTATGGAACAGACAGAGAGGACAGATGTCTATGGAACAGACAGAGGAACAGACAGGGAGGACAGATGTCTATGGAACAGACAGGGAAGGCAGATGTCTATGGAACAGACAGAGAAACAGACAGGGAGGACAGATGTCTATGGAACAGACAGAGGAACAGACAGGGAAGGCAGATGTCTATGGAACAGACAGAGAGGACAGATGTCTATGGAACAGACAGAGGAACAGACAGGGAGGACAGATGTCTATGGAACAGACAGAGGAACAGACAGGGAAGGCAGATGTCTATGGAACAGACAGGGAAGGCAGATGTCTATGGAACAGACAGAGAAACAGACAGGGAGGACAGATGTCTATGGAACAGACAGAGGAACAGACAGGGAAGGCAGATGTCTATGGAACAGACAGAGGAACAGACAGGGAAGGCAGATGTCTATGGAACAGAGAGGAACAGACAGGGAAGGCAGATGTCTATGGAACAGACAGAGAAACAGACAGGGAGGACAGATGTATATGGAACAGACAGAGGAACAGACAGGGAAGGCAGATGTCTATGGAACAGACAGAGAAACAAGACAGGGAGGACAGATGTCTATGGAACAGACAGAGGAACAGACAGGGAAGGCAGATGTCTATGGAACAGACAGAGAAACAGACAGGGAGGACAGATGTCTATGGAACAAACAGAGGAACAGACAGGGAAGGCAGATGTCTATGGAACAGACAGAGAAACAGACAGGGAGGACAGATGTCTATGGAACAGACAGAGGAACAGACAGGGAAGGCAGATGTCTATGGAACAGACAGAGAAACAGACAGGGAGGACAGATGTCTATGGAACAGACAGAGGAACAGACAGGGAAGGCAGATGTCTATGGAACAGACAGAGAGGACAGATGTCTATGGAACAGACAGAGGAACTGACAGGGAGGACAGATGTCTATGGAACAGACAGAGGAACAGACAGGGAAGGCAGATGTCTATGGAACAGACAGAGGAACAGACAGGGAAGGCAGATGTCTATGGAACAGACAGAGAAACAGACAGGGAGGACAGATGTCTATGGAACAGACAGAGGAACAGACAGGGAAGGCAGATGTCTATGGAACAGACAGAGAAACAGACAGGGAGGACAGATGTCTATGGAACAGACAGAGGAACAGACAGGGAAGGCAGATGTCTATGGAACAGACAGAGAAACTGACAGGGAGGACAGATGTGTGGAACAGGGAAATCATACTTTACGTTGTTACTATAGAAAACCTTGACTCTCTGTAAATACCATGATTTTAATGAGCTGTGACATTTGTCAGACAATACTTTGTTTTCCTTGTTTGGGGGGGGGGGGGGACTATGTTGTTATGGGGATTTTCTTTTTGAATTGGGGTGAAATCCCCAGGAAAATGGTGACTCTCTGTGTGTGTGGTGTGTGTGTACCTCATGGGGCTACACTTGGCCAGGTCCAACAGGGCGTCCAGACAGCTGAAGAGGGCAGTGGCTGACGCTAAGCAGAATATGGCGATGATTGCATACACTGGAAAACACACACACACAAAGTGTCAAAATACTCCTGAACTAACTCATTATGAGACGATCACTGAGTGTCTAACAACTTCTGGGGTGGTATGTTTGCTTTGCATATAAAACTGTTAATAAACTGTTAATAAACGTAATACATTATGAAAATGTAATACAAATATATTAAGCAGTGTTTGTCCAGAGTGAAAGACTCACCCAGGTACTTGTAGAAGAAGTACATGAGTACCAGCATCAGACACATCAGACCTACAAAAATGACCACCTTTAGGGGAGAGTACAGAGCCAAGTCCCCACTGTCACTCTTCTCCCCTCCTCCTCCTCCTCCTTCTCGAGACGCACTCAGCCTCTCTCTGACACACAGACACACACAACACACAGACTGTTACACAGAGTGTAAAGTGGCTGAAGAGTGGACAGCATGCATGGCTGTCCTTTTCCGAAGGAAATAAAGAAACGTGTGTGTGTGCAGTCTCACCTCTCACAGGCTCCGCTCCAGTAGCCTCCCAGAGCAACAGTCACCACTCCTATGAGAAGCATGACCACAATGCTGGCATCAAACACAGGCACCGCCGGGGCATACAGCCTAACCTGCATCTCCTCACCAAACACCTGGAGAAACACACAGAGAGTTCAGACACTAACACACCTGAGACACACACACACACTAGTGTCTCATGTCTATTCTTATTGATTGAAAGAAATACTGTAGATGACAAATCAATTAGAAGGCGTGAATAAGCACTATACCATATCTTATAGTGAGTTATAGTGACCTCTATACCAGAGGACCTACAGTATCAGAGAACTCACATTCTGTGCATCCAGGAAGTCCATGTATCTCATCAGAGCCAGCGGAATCTGGACCTTCTCATACTCTGTCACATTGGCTCCCGGGGGACTCTTTAGAAGCAATCAAATGAGAGATAAAACAAAACACGTCTTAAAAAGAACACACAAAGATGTAGGTCTATCATGTTATGCCATAAATGTAAATTAAGTGTTGCATCATAAACACATTGGAGGTAACACTATTGATATATTGTAAATACATTGTAGATCAAACTATTACCATAGGTTTAGTGCTGGCAACGATCAGAGCGGCAGCCCCCAGGTCTTGGGCTATCTCAGCCTTCTGGCTGAAGTTACACCCCCCTCTCATGACCACCACCGCCTTGCCTGTCACTATGGCTGGGCTCACCCCTGCAGAGCTACACAGTAGCCTGGACGACAAGTTCACCAGGGGATACGCAGTCTAACACAGGACAACAGGTACAGTTAGACAATCAATATATTAATAGCTATGATGTCTTGTCACTGTAGCAAGGCTGAATCCCAGAGCCACCTAACAGCAGGCTGGATGTCAGGTGAGGTTCACAAAGTTCTGTGGGTTCACCAACAGATACTAAACTCTAACACAGTTGAAGCTGGAGCAAATGGGGGCATAGGGCAGCTGAATATCAGAATGGCGATGTTGCTGTACTGGACTTACAGCAGCGCTGAGTGAGAGTGACAGGTTGGTCCATAGGGAGTTGTAGACCAGGCAGTATTCTTTATCTGTGTCTCCATTTGAGATGTGCAAGATCGCCTCTTGACAGATCACCTGTGTGGAATAAAAACAGTAACTAAGTGAAATACATACAACCAACATGTATTTCAAAGTAAACAAAGTATAAGAAACAACAACATATCGTTTGTTCAGAGACTGATCAGTGTTAGCTGTGTAACACTTTTTCATTACACTGTCAGTATCTGTTCCACTCTGAAGCTTGCCTGGAAAGTTGGGTACTTCCCCATAGACAAGCCATGAAAGAACTCAGCTGGCAAAGTTAGCTGGTGGCGATTGGCTAGCTAGCTACATGAACATGGCAAACTTGCCTAACAGGATATACACTCGAAATGACAATTGTAAAGGTGATATTATCCAGTTGTCGATATTATTTGTGAAATAAATATCACATAGTTGTCGACATAGTTGGACCTGGCTTGCTTGCTAGCTAGCTACATCTATCTCTGTACTGTTATGATAAATACCGTGAGCTAACTAGCTAGCTTTAGCTAGCATAACAGCTAACTGCCTATTTTACCTGAGATGACCGGAGAATGACTGATAAAATAATAATCCACGGAGTTTTTGCCATGTCGGGAACATACGGAATTGAGTAAAACACGTATTCACAAGGAAAAAAAACTATAATCTGTGATTTGGCACACCACTAGTTTCAATATCGTCCCTTTTATTGTACTCGCATCATCGTTTTTTAGTTAGCCATTCCCTTCCGGTTTCTGATGCTGGTGGATCTCGTGATAGCGGACCAAATCTTGGCAAACGCTGACATGCACTGCATTTTATCAATGCTTTCATGTTTTCCGTATCATTAGATGTCAATATCTCTTCTCAGTTTCAATATCATGGGAAATGTTGTTTATGTAACTGTCTTCAAGTGTACCGAAGATAATTTATAACTAACCCAAGATAGTTCACCTGTGATGTGTCTGGTTACACTTTCTGTTTGTGAGTGTAGAGGGAAACTAAAGCATCCATTACAACCAATGACTATGATTATTGTGCTTTCAAGACAACTGGGGGAAAAACGCTGTCAAATCATGACGTCAGTGATCTTCAGGTCAGAAGAAGGCGCTCTAGAAAGATGGCCTAGTTTCCGACATGGAATTCCAAGTTGGTTGACCATTCAAAAGACTTTTCCCAAGCGGAGCTGTCCCCCCCCAGAGTTCCCAGTTGTCTTGAACGTACTGATTTCAGAAGTGAGAGATTCCTGAGATCCCAGTTGTTTTGAATGCAGCATTTCAACCCACAGCCTGTCTCTGGTTTGTGAGTCAAATGTCAACGTCATGCCAGATGACAGTGGTAGAATCTAAATGCATACTCCTTGCGTCCTCTCCTCGACTCCTCAAAATCCATTGGACGAGAAAGCCCAGGGTCCCTACTCTCTGACCTTCTCCAATGGGTTTTGAAGAGGCAGGTCAAAGCGACAAGATTTTCTCCTTGTCCACATATTGACCATGGAAGGGGGTAAGTGTTAATAACATCTACTTATCATAGTGATGGGTCATTAAACTGATTATGTTTCCCAAATTGCACCATTTCCTTTAGATGGTAGTGCACTACTTTTGGCCAGGGTCCATATGGTAGTAGTGCACTATATAGGGAATATAGGGTGCCATTTGAGTGTTCCAGGAGAGGACGATCATATATAGCTAGTCAAACCTGACAAAGAAAGACTTCTCTAAGATGGCATAGAACATTTTTTTATTAAGATTCTAGCTAATGAATGAGAAAAATACTACATGTATAAAAACACATTGGCCGAAATCAATACAAAAACAAAATGGTCCAGTGTGCCCTACCTACACATTTCAAGTTTATTGGAAAACAGCATTCTTTACTTACTCCTGAAGGCAACTCAAAGAACATGGGATGTTTAACAGAATAAAGCGGTTAACATGGTCTCTGTCCCCAATTTCAACCTATGCCCTATATAGTGCATTATTTTTGACCAGGGCCCATGTGTCTCTGGTCAAAAGTAGCACACTATATAAGGACTAGGGTTCCATTTGGGACACAAACAGATAGACATTTCAAGTCTGTAGTTTATGATTTGATAATGAAGCAGATACTACTAATCATGTGCCTCATATCTCCACAATGGCCCAGCCACCACATGAAAGGTAATTTTTCCACAAATCTGACTATAAATACAGGCAAGGCCTAAAAACACGACCACACACTCCTGAACAGTTGAGTAAAACATTTGTTCACACAGGCGCACACACACACACACACACACACACACACACGATTGATCCGTTTTCTACTATTACAGTGCAACAGCATGGCAGACAGACAGACAGATAGCAGTGATTTAATATAAATGAATTATATACACGTTCCTGGGTGGTTTCATTGTTTGGTCCATTGTCTGGTTCAGGTAAGAGTGTCTTTACAACGCCTCCTCTTCAGATCTACAGCAGTAGTTAGCACAGGCTTCTTATCTGTCTGTGGGAAAATAATACATACACACATCAAATTCATGTAAAGCAGTGTATATGCAGCTGGCAAATTTACAATAATGTAAAGTTGAAACTTATTACAAAAACGTTGAATGAAGCTTTCGTAGACACAAGGAGCATGTTAACACGGTACTGATAACACGTTGACGTCACTGTAGCAACACGGTACTGATAACACGTTGACGTCACTGTAGCAACACGGTACTGATAACACGTTGACGTCACTGTAGCAACACGGTACTGATAACACGTTGACGTCACTGTAGCAACACGGTACTGATAACACGTTGACGTCACTGTAGCAACACGGTACTGATAACACGTTGACGTCACTGTAGCAACACGGTACTGATAACACGTTGATATCACTGTAGCAACACGGTACTGATAACACGTTGACGTCACTGTAGCAACACGGTACTGATAACACGTTGACGTCACTGTAGCAACACGGTACTGATAACACGTTGACGTCACTGTAGCAACACGGTACTGATAACACGTTGACGTCACAGTACTGAAAACACGTTGATATCAGTAGTAACAACACGTTGATATCAGTAGTAACAGTACTGAAAACACGTTGATATCACTGTAGCAACACAGTACTGAAAACACGTTGATATCACTGTAGCAACACAGTACTGAAAACACGTTGATATCACTGTAGCAACACAGTACTGAAAACACGTTGATATCAGTAGTAACACAGTACTGAAAACACGTTGATATCACAGTAGTAACAGTACTGAAAACACGTTGATATCACTGTAGCAACACAGTACTGAAAACACGTTGATATCACTGTAGCAACACAGTACTGAAAACACGTTGATATCACTGTAGCAACACAGTACTGAAAACACGTTGATATCACTGTAGCAACACAGTACTGAAAACACGTTGATATCACAGTTGTAACAGTACTGAAAACACATTGATATCACTGTAGCAACACAGTACTGAAAACACGTTTATATCAGTAGTAACAGTACTGAAAACACGTTGATATCACAGTAGTAACAGTACTGAAAACACGTTGATATCACAGTAGTCTTTTTATTTATTTCACCTTTATTTAACCAGGTAGGCCAGTTGAGAACAAGTTCTTATTTACAACTGCGACCTGGCCAAGATAAAGCAAAGCAGTGCGACAAAAACACAGAGTTACACATGGGATAAACAAACGTACAGTCAATAACACAATAGAAAATCTGTATACAGTGTGTGCAAATGAAGTAAAGAGGTAAGGCAATAAATAGGCCATATTGGCGAAATAATTACAATTTAGTCATTAAGACTGGAGTGATATATGCGCAGATGAGGATGTGCAAGTAGAAATACTGGTGTGCAAAAGAGCAGAATTTTTTTTTTTTTTTTTAAATATGGGGATGAGGCAGGTAGTTGGATGGGCCATCTACAGATGTGCTGTGTACAGCTGCTGCGATCGGTAAGCTGCTCTGACAGCCGATGATTGAAGTTAGTGAGGGAGATATAAGTCTCCAACTTCAGTGATTTTTGCAATTTGTTCCAGTCATTGGCAGCAGAGAACTGGAAGTAAAGGCAGCCAAAGGGGGTGTTGGCTTTGGGGATGACCAATGAAATATAACTGCTGGAGAGTGTGCTACGGGTGGGTGTTGCTATGGTGAACAGTGAGCTGAGATAAGGCGGAGCTTTACCTGGCAGACTTATAGATGACCTGGAGCCAGTGGGTTTGGCAACAAATATGTAGCGAGGACCAACCAATGAGAGCATACAGGTCGCAGTGGTGGCTGGTATAAGGGGCTTTGGTAACAAAATGGATGGCACTGTGATAGACTGCATCCAGTTTGCTGAGTAGAGTGTTGGAGGCTATTTTGTAAATGACATCGCCGAAGTCGAGGATCGGCAGGATAGTCCATTTTACGAGGGTGTTTGGCAGCATGAGTGAAGGAGGCTTTGTTGTGAAATAGGATTCCGATTTTAGATTTAATTTTGGATTGGAGATGCTTAATATGAGTCTGGAAGGAGAGTTTACAGTCTAGCCAGACACCTAGGTATTTATAGTTGTCCACATATTCTAAGTCAGAACTATCCAGAATAGTGATGCTAGGCAGGCGGGAGCGTACAGCGATCAGTTGAAGAGCATGCATTTAGTTTTACGAGCGTTTAAGAGCAGTTGGAGGCCACGGAAGGAGTTGTATGGCGTTGAAGCTCGTTTGGAAGTTTATTAACACCGTGTACAAAGAAGGGCCAGATGTATACAGAACGGTGTTGTCTGCGTAGAGGTGGATCAAAGAATCACCAGCAGCAAGAGCAACATCATTGATAAATACAGAGAAAAAAGTCGGCCTGAGAATTGAACCCTGTGGCACCCCCATAGAGACTGCCAGAGGTCCGGACAACAGGCCCTCCAATTTGACACACTGAACTCTGTCTGAGAAGTAGTTGGTAAACCAGGCGAGGCATTCATTTGAGAAACCAAGGCTGTTGAGTCTGCCAATAAGAATGTTTTATTTCGCCTTTATTTAACCAGGAACAGTGAGGGAAAAAAGTATTTGTTCCCCTGCTGATTTTGTACATTTACCCACTGACAAAGTAATGATCCGTCTATAATTTTAATGGTAGGTTTATTTGAACAGTGATAGACAGAATAACAATTCAAAAATCCAGAAAAACACATGCCAAAAATGTTATAAATTGATTAGCATTTTAATGAGGGAAATAAGTATTTGACCCCCTCACAATCAGAAAGATGTCTGGCTCCCAGGTGTCTTTTATACAGGTAACGAGCTAAGATTAGGAGCACACTCAAAGGGAGTGCTCCTAATCTCAGCTTGTTACCTGTATAAAAGACACCTGTCCACAGAAGCAATCAATCAATCAGATTCCAAACTCTCCACCATGGCCAAGACCAAAGAGCTCTCCAAGGATGTCAGGGACAAGAATGTAGACCTACACAAGGCTAGAATGGGCTACAAGACCATCGCCAAGCAGCTTGGTGAGAAGGTGACAACAGTTGGTGCGATTATTCGCAAATGGAAGAAACACATAAGAACTGTCAATCTCCCTCAGCCTGGGGCTCCATGCAAGATCTCACCTCGTGGAGTTGCAATGATCATGAGAACGGTGAGGAATCAGCCCAGAACTACACGGGAGGATCTTGTCAATGATCTCAAGGCAGCTGGAACCATAGTCAACAAGAATGCACATATACATGCCCGTCTGAAGTTTGCCAATGAACATCTTCAGAGGACAACTGGGTGAAAGTGTTGTGGTCAGATGAGACCAAAATGGAGCTCTTTGGCATCAACTCAACTCGCCGTGTTTGGAGGAGGAGGAGGAATGCTGCCTATGACCCCAAGAACACCATCCTCACCGTCAAACATGGAGATGGAAACATTATGCTTTGGTGGTGTTTTTCTGCTAAGGGGACAGGACAACTTCACCGCATCAAAGAGACCATGTACCGTCAAATATTGAGTGAGAACCTCTTTCCCTCAACCAGGGCATTGAAAATGGGTCGTGGATGGGTATTCCAGCATGACAATGACCCAAAACACACGGCCAAGGCAACAAAGGAGTGGCTCAAGAAGAAGCACATGGAGGTCCTGGAGTGGCCTAGCCAGTCTCCAGACCTTAATCCCATAGAAAATCTGTGGAGGGAGCTGAAGGTTCGAGTTGCTAAATGTCAGCCTCGAAACCTTAATGACTTGGAGAAGATCTGCAAAGAGGAGTGGGGCAAAATCCCTCCTGAGATGTGTGCAAACCTGGTGGCCAACTACAAGACACATCTGACCTCTGTGATTGCCAACAAGGGGTTTTCCACCAAGTACTAAGTCATGTTTTGCAGAGGGGTCAAATACTTATTTCCCTCATTAAAATGCAAATCAATTTATAAAATTTTTGGAATGTGTTTTCCTGGATTTTTTTGTTGTTATTCTGTCTCTCACTGTTCAAATAAACCTACCATTAAAATTATAGACTGATCATTTCTTTGTCAGTGGGCAAACGTACAAAATCAGCAGGGGATCAAATACTTATTTCCCTCACTGTAGGCTAGTTGAGAACAAGTTCTCATTTGCAACTGCGACCTGGCAGAATACGGTGATTGACAGAGTCGATGAAGTCGGCTGCACAGTACTGTCTTTTATCGATGGTGGTTATGATATCGTTTAGGACCTTGAGCGTGGCTGAGGTGCTCACGTGACCAGCTCAGAAACCAGATTGCGTAGTGGAGAAGGTACGGTGGGATTCCAAATGATTGATGATCTGTTTGTTCACTTGGCTTTTGAACACTTTAGAAAGGCAGGGAAAGATGGATATAGGTCTGTAACAGTGTGGGTCTAGAGTGTCTCCCCTTTGAAGAGGGGGATGACCACAGCAGCTTTCCAATCTTTAGGAATCTCAGATCATATACGAAAGGGAGGTTGAACAGACTAGTAATAGGGGTTGCAACAATGGCGGCGGGGGGTCTTGGGCCAGTTGTTGCGGGGGGTGCAGAGCTGTTGGCCGGTAACAAAATACTGATATCACAGTAGCAACACAGTACTGATAACACGTTGAGATCATAGTATTAACACAGTACTGATAACACGTTGATATTACAGTAGTAATACAGTACTGATAACACATTGATATCATAGTATTAACACATTATAACAGCAAGTGTCTCACCTCATTATTCCTGATTGCTCTCAGACCCTCCTTGATAACCTCCTTTAGATTTCATCTGGGCCTGAACTGAGTTCACCTACACACACACAGTCATAATGAACAGAAGACTTGGATAACGGTTTGTAACTGCTTGGAATCTTTACCTAGTTGATATGACATAAGGCTCTGTTTTCTGTGTGAGGGTAGGTGGTCAGTACGTACTGATGAGAGCCCAACGCCCATGTCTCCTGAGCCTACGTGTGTTGTGTGAACAAAGTTGGTTGGTTCTCCGATCATTGAACGGTCTATCCTCCGCCGCCTCTTCTGTAAAGCATTAATGAAATTGTAGTATTACTAAAGGCAACAACAGTCAACTGCTTTATGAACAGACACTCACACACAGGCTGATAAGTACAGAAGATGAGAAGGCCTGGTTCTATTTCAGTATCTAGGACCTTGACCTTTAGTGTCCACACTTCATAGACTGAAAGATCAGGAGTAAACAAAACAGTGATTTCTTGTGTGTGTGTGTGTGTACTCACAGGCTGAGGCTGCTCTCCAATGCAGCAGCTGAAACACACCCAGAACTCAGTCATGCTGACTGCAGCTTCCTCTCTCTTCTCTTTCTTTCTTTTTCTCTCTCTTCAACCCTCTGTCTTCCTGTTCACTTCACAGCCGATGCCACAAACAGCCGGCGGAAGCAGATTACAGACAGACATACACTCACTGCTGGTGTTTCTGTAACACACACTGACACACACCACTCTCCCCAGGGCCTGAGCAACACACTCCTGTGGACACAAAGAACCAGAGAACAGTTGACACATTTTTGCATTAGTTATGTTAAATATCAAGTGAAATTTGGTGATGGACAGAAGATTCTGTGACCTGGCTATGTAGTCCTAGTAGTAGCATGGTATTCTAACTAGACAGTGTTGCATTGGTAGTTGTGGTAAAGATAAAAAGGACAGAGGTGGGTCTGGAAAAGAGAGAAACTAACCAAGTCATAAGAGGAAGGAACTCGAGCAACATGCACCAAGCACCAGTAACACATTACTGTACCTGCCTACTAGAAAAACTCTATATTTCCCCTGAAATGTTATCTAGCAAAACTCCCCTTCAATATCACACTAGGAGACTTAGGGGGGACCCAGTGAAAGTACAACGATGGACAGTACAATAGCATACACTATTTCAATTATATTAATTTAGCAGCAGTGCGCCCCCCACCCCATGCTACCCTTACCACCAACACTGGAAAAAAAAAAAAATCTGGCATAGATAGATAAGATAGATTTCATTGCAAGTTTAACTGGTCCAGATGGTCGGTTTTCAACATTCAAAACTTCTATTCTTCTATATTTAATAACATGTCGTCTTCTCAGTTGTAAAACATAGTCTAATAAATACCACTCTATAATAGTGCTACCCATAGTGGAGGATAAACCATGACTCGATACACAGACCAGCCCTTCATCTTGTGGCCCAGGAAGACAAGACAGTAGACATCTCTCATTTGTTGTCTGTAGTTTCACATGACCACTTTATAAAAATACCCAGAGCAGTGTGAGCTCAGACGCCTCTGCCTCACCCTCCACAGATGGTGGTGATAGAGTTAGAATAAAATACTTTTGTTTACTCAGGGAACTAGGCTATTCATTTCACCCTGGAACAGTTGAGACGGAGACAATGTCATTACTCGATACCATCTTCTCTACTATAGTATTTTTACAATCTCTAAACTAGAGAAGTCTACAAATCCACTAACTATTTACATGTTTAATTAAAGACCAGGATAAGTGTTGTTGAGTAGCTAAAAATACTTGTATGGTCGTCAATGATCTAAGGTGTTGTTAATGACATTGAAGCCCAAACAGGTTTAGAACCATTGATCTCAGATATTAACCAAATGACACTGAACTGTGGGTTGTATTGATTACAAACAATTCACTAACTAGGGAGGGACCATATTTGTAGTACTGCCACTAGTTCGATAAAGTCTTACAGTAGAAGATACTTACTCGCAATAGCTATTTCATTGCCAAATTGAAATAGGCCAAGAAGATTCAACTTATTTCAGAGTTTCTCTAGCGCAGAGCGGCCTGAAGACACAAGCAGGAAAGAGCGAGGTTGTGGTTTTCAAACTGACAGCTAAGTAAGTTAGTTAGCTAACCGCTAACTACCGGTTGCTAAATCAGTAAACTGTACTCTGAAACTTGAAAGAGGACCGATTTTGGAAATACATCTACACGTAGTTGTGAACTTTGAAGGTTGGAACTAACTTCAAATGTGCTTTGAATTAATTAGATAGATTTGTGGGGGTAAAAAAATAAGGTAAAAGAGACATACCTTCTGGCTAAAATCCCGAAGTTGCAGACGAAAAAATATCTTCCTGCTTTACCTTGGCGCAAAGCTTTCTGGGATATAGTGTTCAATGAAACAATATTACATAAAAGCAGACTTATTCAAGAAAAAGCAGACAATTCTTGCGAAACTCTCGTGCTTCTGTCTGTTGTTTTTTTACTAATACAAATGGGCAATTTTTCCAATGTTGAGCTAATTTATTGATACAGTTTTTGTTTTCTATCCTAATGGCGTCTTTTTGTAGGAGATAATCATCAGCTAACGTTATTTTTTGTGAATTTGGAAGCATTTGTATCATTTGAAAAATCACATAAATGATTCATAATTAATCATGGTAATGTTAACTGACTAATATTATCTCGTAGAACAGAACGTATAAGATATCCTAAGCCTGTATTAACCTCAGACCTTATTTTCGCGTTTATCCCAAAAGCCTATTCTTTCCTCATTCATTTTCGCCATATGAACGGTAACTCATTTCCGGGTTTTAGGTTTTCGAGCAGGTGAGCTCGCGTCTTTCTTTTTCCCAACGCAGTTAAGCCAAAACTACGCCCCGTTATTCAGAGGGAGTTCTGCTACGCTCCCATTGGCTAGCTAGCGTTGTCTCACTCACAGGCGATCAGTGCAGAGACAGTGGCCTTCCAAGGTAAGGATGGAAAATGTCATTTAACAATTAGCTGCCTACCATAATGCAGTCCTATTATTATAATGTTTCGTAACATTTGCCCATGTATTCATTTTCAGAGTTTCAATGACTTGTAAAACGTGTCTCAGAACTCTGCTGAATTCCCTCAATTGAAGGTCAGCTAAGTTTACCTAGGCTACTTAACGTTACTAGCTCGACATTTGAAGTTGTTATATTATAATTTGTAGTCTATTATCAGGTAAAAGCATATGCGTATTATTCATAATTTCTAAAATATTTTAGCTAATCAATTCAGTCGAATACGCTATTCTACATCCATTGAATCTGATTTTAATGGCTAGCTCTGTCCACTACATTATTTTATTATATTTTTCAATCTTGAAATACAAGGGCAAATGTTATTAATTAGTGACTGAAATTTCGCGCTACGTGATATTCACTTCCGGACTTGGAGAGCGCTCAAAGCGTTGTAGAACGCCTCTCTGATAATAGGTGTGGTTTTGGCTTAATTGAGTTGGGGGAAAAGAAAGACAAGTTGAGGTCTATTAAAGATGGGTATGTAAGTTTTTGTGCTGCCAACGAAATTCACATAGAAATGTGAGTTATAGATTTGTCATAATTGAAAAGCAATTCTAACAAGCAGTAGATATGTTCTATGTATGCCATTTCTACGCTTCCCGTTCTTATGTTTCATTTTGGCATCTTTTACTTTTGGTTTTGTACACCAGCTTCAAACAGCTGAACATAGAACATTTTTGGTTATTGAAAATATATTTCACAACTGTTTAGATGGTACAATGATTCACAAACTGAAATTAGGAAAATTATTAGAATTTTCGCGACCAGGAAATGGTGAAGTGATTTCTGCATATTGTACCTTTAAAGCGGGTGACAGCAAGGCAAGCCTCATCAAGTTCATGTCACTAGTGGTGTCTCAATATTGCCCAGCAGAGGGCAGATCTACTCACATAATTTAAAAAAAGTTTGTTGCCAAGCAGAACAAGGTGTATTGCAATCTCTCACTCACTGTACACAATGACTCCAACTGGACATAACTTGACTCTGGAACAGTTACACCACGCATGGAGTGTTTAAGTGTATGCCATCATCACATATGTGTGCATAAGCTGCTTTACTACTCCTATCATGTGATAGCTATACATTAAATATAGCTAGATACTGTACATTTAGATGTGTAAACTGATGCACAGAACAAGGATTATTTCATCACACCAGATGAGATAGTACAGGGAAGAAATCCTGAAACATCCAATACGTTTGAGGATTCTTTGCATAAGGATTACATGTTTGCATAGGGAATACAGCTCCTATCTCCTTTGCCTGATATGTTTGGATTTGCAGTGAGTTGTGTAGCTACTGGAGTGATTAGGTCATTTGAATGTGCTGAGCGCTTTTGTAGCAAGGATGTGTGTGTCTCAAATTGCCCCCTATTATGTTTATAGTGTACTAGCCATTTGGGACATTAAGTAACATAAACAGATAGCCATGTCAGAGTGGAGAGGAATCATCAACATTAGTATCCCAGGGGAAATAGGATGAAATGTTAAAGGTCAATTCTGATTCTAAAAGATTAGAATAAAGCTCTTAAAAATGCTTATTTGTGACATCACAGGGAATGATTAAAAGTAAGACAAACAGTGATTTTCAAAACCTGCAACGAGTTTATAGCCAGAGAGAACCCACTGGGCACAAACTGGTTGAATCAATGTGGTTTCAACGTAATTTGTCAACGTTTAGTGATGTGGAAAATACATTGGATTTGAAAATAATTATCAACCATTGTTTTGATGGTGAAATTTCATCCACAGGATTATGTCACCATGGTAACCAAATTTCAACATAGATAAACCTATAAACCTTCAAAATATGTTGAATTTGTAACTTTAAAACAACGTCAGATCTTCAACGTTATAGCCACAAACAGATAAAAAACTATAGGCTGGGCAGCACCTCCTTACTGGAGAATGTATCTATCTACAGCTACCATTTGGTCTCCCATCCAGGGTTTTAACCATGCCCAGCACTGGTTACTTATGATATTTGTCACTGACTATTACCAATGTGCTATCGTGAGAAGGATTGTTGAAAGCTCTCCAACTAAAAACTAAATAGATTCACTGTTGCTATTGAACCCATTCTAAAAGGGTAGGTTTAACAGAGGAAATTAAATGTGACCATAATGTATCAATCATATGTCATTAATGATACTATTTAGGACTATGTAGCATTAGCAAAGTCATCAACAGCTATTGTTTCAATTCAACTAAAATTAGACAATTCAATAGCCTAGGGTTTATTATTTCAAAACAAATTATATTTAGTGATACTGAATTGTGTTTGGTTGTCAATGCAACCAAAATCAACATTTGAAGAAGATGTATCCTCTGCTTAGACTAAGTCAGTGGCACAGATGTGACTATCCATCTTCAATTCCAGTTTGTTTTCAAATTAATAATTGATATGATGGATTCATGTCTCCATCTCAACCAAAAACCAAAGTTAAAGAATGGGACTACATCAAATTAAAGTGAATTTAAAGTTTGATTTAGTCTTATTCTTTCACTTACATTTTTGGATGAGATGGAGACATTAATCCATTTGGCCGCCCCCCGTGCGGCCACATCTATGTCTAAGGGAACAAGCACTGTTCATGACTCAAACTGTTCACACCCCTTGGAGAGAACATGTTGCAGTTTTAAAGCTTATTTTCTTGCTATACATTTTGCTATGTCTAATGTTTATTCATGTGATATGAGTGACTCAAACATTACAACAAAATCTGTTGGCTGAGAAACCTAGCTGACATGGGCTAGTTGAGCTGGACATTTCTGAGAAGTTATAAATAGCTCTCTCAGGTATTTATTTAACCTTTATTTAACTAGGCAAGTCAGTTAAGAACAAATTCTTATTTACAATGACGGCCTACCCCAGCCAAACCCTAACACGGACGACGCTGGGCCAATTGTGTGCCGCCATATGGGACTCCCAATCACGGCCGGTTGTGATACAGCCTGGAATCTAACCAGTGTCTGTAGTGACACCTCTAGCACTGAGATGCAGTGCCTTAGACCGCTGAGCCACTTGGGAGCCCAATGACTGACATGACAAGAGGGAGAATAACTGATGATGCACTACAATTTCAAAATTGCACCTTGTGCATTCTACTATTCCAACCTTCTAGAGTAAGTTGAAAGCTGGACTGAGTTTGTTAAAAAAAGAACTGTGCCCTACAGCTTGGAACCACTGCAGTAAATAGCATAAATGTAAGGCTATTTTACAATCTAACCTAACGTTTAACCTTAAAGTGAGTAGCACATCCATGGCCACATTTTGAGGTTACTGTAAATATACACTTCTTCTTATTCAATCAAATAAAGCATGCATGTTGAAGATAGCATGCATAGGTATTCACAGGTCTGTGGAGATCTTCACAATTGCTGTAATAATCTGTGCAGAATCTCAAAAAGCATTGATCACTTGCACCATGTACTTTGAATGTAATCTCAACTGTAATCCAGGTCATTTGGTTCTGCTATTAGATGAAGCACAGGGACAACACAATCTGTTGTATAAATAAACCAAATATTTGACATTGTATTCTCATTTGAACTTTGCTGTGCTTTTAAATGGTTAAAAGTGCAGTGATATACATTTTGGTGACAGCTAAACCAGAAATCTGACATTGTTTGGTTGTGCTTTTAGATGGTTCCAAGCATAGTGATAACACAATGGAAACTCAACTTATGGCTTTCTTTTTGAGTGGGTGAATATAAATTGCAATCTCATTGATCAATGTCTCAACCAAATATTACCCAATTATCCACATTGGAATTACCCAGTGTGCTCAGTGGAAGGGTGTTTTCTTGCTCCCCATATCACCGTGAATCTTATAGTGTTTGAAAATCAATGTTTTTCAATTGTTTTCAATTTTGATGATGTCATCGAGTAGAACTTGTTTACTTTATTTTTTTCTACAAAATGTAGAAATGTGCCATTTTAACATATGTAGACACTGGTATTGGAGATTTTAAGAATGTAGAACGACAGAAATCTGATTATTCAGCAGAGCAAGGCTTCATTTCATTGTAGACTTCTGGGACTGCAAGAGATGCGTTTTGTGTCAATGTGTTTTAAGAGAGCTGTGTGTGTGTGTGTGTGTGTGTGTGTTCTGGGGGCTCGGCTCAGAAGAGGAACACAAAGACCTGATAGGTCGGTCTAGGAGGGAGGGAGGCATTGGGGGGGAATAGAGAGGGACAAGCTGTACTGTCATCACTCCCTCACTCGTCGGGCTCCACAACTATATAAAAAATTAATGTTACAACTATCACACTGGTAACAATGAATATGGATGGCAGTCAGCTGAATCAGCTCCACATGTCTCTATATAGCAGCATGGCCATGGCATCTGTCCCGCTGCCAGATGTCTTCAGTACGTACCAAATGGCACCCTATTCCCTATAGTGCACTACTTTTGACCAGAGCATTATGGTCCCTGGTCAAAAGTAGTGCACTATATAGAGGAAATGTGGTACCATTTGGATCCCTGGCGTAAACATTGACCATGTGCTGCTGCTGGTGGTATTGCTGCTGCTTGACCACAGGGCTGTTGGCTGGCCCAGTTTTTGTAGAAAAACACACAGTGGGTCAGTGAACTAACTATATCACATGCTACGTTCATTCTGGTTGGCATCTGACGCACTTGTTTATCTGTGAACAAAGAATTGGGAATGTAATATGGATACCAGTAAATCATTATCTTAGAGAGAGAGTCTTTATAACACTGTGGAAACAATCCCATATTTTGTGGAAATATGGAACACAAAGCAGAGAGGCATTCAGTTTCAGAGAACTCTTTCCTCCCATTCAGTCAGGCGTTGTGCATTGTGTATTGAAACGGGAGCTGGGCTGTCTAGGGATGCATCTGAAATGGCACCCTATTCCCTACACCCTATTCCCCAAATGGGCCCTAGTAATAAAAAAAAACGGCACTGTGTAGGCAATAGGCTGCCATTTGGGACACAGCATCCCATGTTGAACACACACACACTCACACACACACACTACAGTCTCCTCTATCTCTCCAGACCTGAGTAACATTCTGTGTGTGCATATTATTTAACAGTAATATCAACCGTAACTGTAGCTGACTGTCATGTGTATACTGTGAATAAGCCATACACTACATACTCCACACTTACTGCATATGCTCCTGGAAACTCTCACTCTCATTGGTCGTTCCATGTCATTTCAGCAAGCCATTCAGCACCCACCATGTTAGATTTTTCTTAAATTGTTGTAGTTAGAAAGAGATAAGATAAGCATTCCTGCAACATTATTTTGTTGAAATATAATTTGATAACTGAGAAATTAAGAAAATTGGCCATTTTAATTTATAGGATTCATATAATATTCAATAAATATAGTACCTAACATCCGATTTGGACCAAACCTTTTTCTAACGATGAGTAAGACATGAGGAATCCGAAGAAGTTGTCAAAAGCCATACACAGACCCCCCCCACGTCCCACGCTAATGACACCCCAAATGTGTGCACATAGTATCAATTCTCTATGTTTGACTAGTAGTACGGAGCTGAGGCTCAGTGTTGTTTATTCATACTATGTTATGAATTCAAAGTGAATTTGGTGATGTTTTAATCATTAAAGTTGTTGGGTTTATGTCCCATCCGACATCCTGATATTACCAGGTTCTGACCACTACATGGTGCTGTCCTCCCCCGCATTGTTCAAATCAAATTGTATTTGTCACATACACATGGTTAGCAGATGTTAATGCGAGTGTAGCAAAATGCTTGTGCTTCTAGTTCCGACAATGCTGTAATAACCAACGAGTAATCTAACCTAACAATGTTAAAGGAATAGTTCACACAAATTACATATGGATTTTCTGACCCTGTAAGCAGTCAAATGACCAGGTATAACAGCAACCCATGCTTTGATTTTGTTTACTTGGCCACTGTTTCAAATGCTAACTTTTTAACATTTGTTTCACAAATCCAATGCAAGTCAATGATACCTATATTAGCATTTCTGCGCTCAGTTAGCAGTTGAAACAGTGGCCAGGTAAACAAAACCAAAGCATTGGTTGCTGTTATACCTGGTCCATAAATTGCTTACAGGTTAAGAAAACCAACATGTATATAACTTTGTAATTTGGGTGACCTATCCCTTTAACAGTTTCACTGAGAATACATTACATTGGATGAATAAATAATATTCCGAGCTGCAGCTCCATACTACTAGTCAAACATAGAGAACTGATACTACAGTACTATATACTCATTTTGGGGGTGGGATTAGAGTGGGGGGTCCGTGGATGGCTTTTGATCACTTCTTTGGATTCTTACTCATAGTTGGAAAAAGTTTGGTCCAAATCGGATGTTAGGTAATATAATTATTTAATATTATATACATTTTATAAATTAAAATGGCCAATTTGGGTGCATTCAATTATCTTAATTTCTCAAAGATCAAATTATATTTCAACAAAATAATGTTGCAGGAATGCTAATCTTACCTGTTTCTAACAACAAACTATTTTGGGAAACAATCTGAGATGGTGGGTGTCGGAATCCTATTTTTTGAGAGGAATGCATTCAGTTTCACAAATAAAACATGAAAGTGTTGGGAAAGGAAAGGCTAAATGCTTAAGGAGCTAACCCTAAAGACCAAGGCTCTCTAACCAGAATTGTTAATTGGTATATTCTGTTTTGTCACAGAATAGAAATGGATAAAAGTGGCTATAAATGTTTACACATCCTATCTTGGTATTTTAGTTGTTAATCGCTTGCTTTTGATGGTCAATGTCAACTTTAACAAGGAAAATGTTTTTTAAAACAAAGTATGTCTCTCAATTGATATGCAAGACAATTAAGTCCCTGTAGCCATGAATGGCCACAGCCGCCTCACAACACAAGTCAGAACCGGATTTGATTCATTTTACATCCCAAATGGTACCCTCTCTCTTATATAGTGCACTTCTTTTGACCAGAGTTCTTTGGGCCTTGATCAAAAGTAGTTCGCTATGTAGGGAATATTGTGCCATTTGGGAAGCAAACATACTGTTGGCAGCCAACTACTCATAGCTGAGGTTCTGAGGGGGCAGAAAACCATCTGTAGGAGATATTTTGGTTTCAAACCTCAAACTGTGTCACATTGCGGAAAGGGTGGATACTAGTAAACAAAGCGACGATGTCAGCAGGAGAAAGTGAAGAGAGCAAAAACATGATGCAATTAAAAATAATTACCTTTATCTTATTATCTTGGGTGTTCTAAGACCGTAAGTACAGGACCAGTCAAAAGTTTGCATAGGTAATCACTTACTCATTCAAGGGTTTTTCTGTATTCTTACTATTTTCTACATTGTAGAATAATAGTGAAGACACAAACTATGAAATAACACATATGGAATCATGTAGTAACCAAAAAAATATCAAAATATATTTTATATTTGAGATTCTTCAAAGTAGCCACCCTTTTCCTTGAGAACATCCTTTGCACACTCTTGGCATTCTCTCAGCCAGCTTCATGAGGTAGTCACCTGGAATGCATTTCAATTAACAGGTGTGCCTTGTTAACTTAAATTGGAATTTCTTTCCTTAATGCATTTGAGCCAATCAGTTGTGTTGTGACAAGATAGGGGTGGTATACAGAATATAGCCCTATTTGGTAAAAGACAGTCCATATTATGGCAAAAACAACTCAACTAAGCAAAGAGAAACGACAGTCCACATTTGCTTTAAGACATGAAGGTCAGTCAATAGGGAACATTTCAAGAACTTGCAGTCGCAAAAAAACATCAAGCACTATGATGAAACTGGCTCTTGTGAGGACCGCCACAGGAAAGGAAGACCCATTACCTCAGCATCAGAGGATAAGTTCATTAGAGTTACCAGCCTCAGAAATTGCAGCCCATATAAATGTTTCACAGAGTTCAAGTAACAGACACATCTAAACATCAACTGTTCAGAGGAGATTGTGAATCAGGTCTTCATGGTCAAATTGCTGTAAAGAAAACACTACTAAAAGACACCAATAAGAAGAAAAAGAAAAACATGAGCAATGGACAAAGAACGAACAAGTGTTTTATTTTTTTCCTTTTTCAGACAACAACAAAATCTCAATTTTTTGCAATAAAGTTTTATTTTAATTGTCTCTAGAATAACAGGTGGGCGGGGAAAGCGGGGGTGAAGATTTTAACGCTTCCTGATTGGCTGTGCGTTTTATGTTTCTGCTGGGACTGAAATGTTTAAATAGCCAATCACCGTTGAACTGGCAGTAAGTGTAGTAGTGAGCCTAGCAGTTCATTTCTCTCTTGGTGGAAGCACACAGCGAAGTGACATCGTCCAACCTTTCACCATATTCTGAAATATGGAAGAATCAAGTAGTTAACGTTTACTGAACCTTCTCTTTTGAAGCTTTCTTCCGTCTGATCACTGAGTTCCTAGAGGGCTGACCGGTCCTGGTTTTTTTGACGTTTTTTGCAAGTTTCCTGAACTTTCACTGTCTGACAAGATGAAGTGCATTATCGGCATCGGAGGGTGAGTGTCTTGAAATACCGGTAATATAGCCTACTAGGCCGCAGCACGTGGGGCTGGGCGGGTTCCATAGGAATACGGCTTGTCCGTTATCTTTCTGTCATCGTGGCGACTTTACAGCTCTTCCCTTTTCAGCACTATAATTCCATTGTCTAATAAATACCCCAAATATGATTCTGACATAGCCTCATCGCCCCGGGAGCAAATACCAATATATTTATAACCCATTCTGTCTGTGGCGAAGAGGTTCTTTTCCGGTTTTGACAATGTAATACGTGTGCAGCCGTCATTAAACGTTGGTGTACATTGTAACGAAATTCACGACAATAATGTTGCCAGCGTCGGGCGATTTAACATTACAATGTTACCTGCGGCGCTAAAAGAATACAAACGGGTGTAAATCGTTATCTGTCCCTCTGCCCACTAGTTGCCATTCATATGTAATGTCTGCGACGTTGTACGATACAGCGCCCTCCCTCGTGGTGTTTTTACCATATATGATTGTGTATGTCTTTACAGCGTAACCAACGGGGGAAAGACCACCCTCACCAACAAACTGATCAAGAACCTTCCCAACTGTTGTGTGGTTCATCAGGATGACTTTTTCAAGGTGAGTCTCTTATGAGTGTATTACTATAGCTATTACTGTTGTTATTATGTTGGTCGTTATGCTAGTGATAGAGTAAACGCACATTGCACATGGGCTAGATTCGTCAGAGCTTTGAATGATATGGATAGAGCAGGTATTTCCTTCAGTGTGTGTTGGGAGAGAGGCGTGAGGGAGGGTTGGCAGACCCTGAGGTGTGCATATGGCAGAATGTTAGAATGTACCTGGGTACATCTCATTCATGTATGTTTCAGCCACAAGATCAGATTGAAGTTGGTGAAGATGGCTTTAAGCAGTATGATGGTAAGACGGGTTGGGGGGGTGAGTCTGTGTGTGGGTGTGTAACACACTACTACTTAATACAATCATCGTGCTCCTTAACCTAGAAGGTGGATTTTAGCTGTATATCTCTCTATTTCTCACTGTCTCTCTCCCTTTATATGCCTTTTTCTTTCCTTCATCCCTCCAGTCATCACTGCCCTCGACATGGACGCCATGATGAGTACCATCTACGCCTGGCTTGACGACCCGGTGAAGTTTGAAAGGTCGCACGGCGTCAACAACACCTTGGATACGGAGATTCTCCCGGAGTCTGACCACAGGGATGAGGGAACTCACATCCTCATCGTGGAAGGATTCCTGCTTTACACCTATGGGTGAGGACTCTAGTCTCTCTCCCCTTCTTCCTCTCCTCCTGCTCCTCAACTCTGGGTGAGGAGGACATAATGTGTTTCTGTGTCTCTCCTCCTGCTCCTCAACTCTGGGTGAGGAGGACAGAATGTGTTTCTGTGTCTCTCCTTCCTCTCCTCCTGCTCCTCAACTCTGGGTGAGGAGGACAGAATGTGTTTCTGTGTCTCTCCTTCCTCTCCTCCTGCTCCTCAACTCTGGGTGAGGAGGACAGAATGTGTTTCTGTGTCTCTCCTTCCTCTCCTCCTGCTCCTCAACTCTGGGTGAGGAGGACAGAATGTGTTTCTGTGTCTCTCCTTCTTCCTCTCCTCCTGCTCCTCAACTCTGGGTGAGGAGGACAGAATGTGTTTCTGTGTCTCTCCTTCTTCCTCTCCTCCTGCTCCTCAACTCTGGGTGAGGAGGACAGAATGTGTTTCTGTGTCTCTCCCTCTCCTCCTGCTCCTCAACTCTGGGTGAGGAGGACAGACTGTGTTTCTGTGTCTCTCCCTCTCCTCCTGCTCCTCAACTCTGGGTGAGGAGGACAGAATGTGTTTCTGTGTCTCTCCTTCTTCCTCTCCTCCTGCTCCTCAACTCTGGGTGAGGAGGACAGAATGTGTTTCTGTGTCTCAGTAGAACATCAGTAGTTGTAGATCTATGTAAAGTATGATACCACAGTAATATAGTAGTAGTAACACCAGTAGTTCTATGTAAAGTATGATACCACAGTAATGTAGTTGTAGATGTATGATACCACAGTAATATAGTAGTAGTAACACCAGTAGTTGTAGTTCTATGTAAAGTATGATACCACAGTAATATAGTAGTAGTAACACCAGTAGTTGTAGTTCTATGTAAAGTATGATACCACAGTAATATAGTAGTAGTAACATCAGTAGTTGTAGTTCTATGTAAAGTATGATACCACAGTAATATAGTAGTAACATCAGTAGTTGTAGTTCTATGTAAAGTATGATACCACAGTAATATAGTAGTAACATCAGTAGTTGTAGATCTATGTAAAGTATGATACCACAGTAATGTAGATGTATGATACCACAGTAATATAGTAGTAACATCAGTAGTTGTAGTTCTATGTAAAGTATGATACCACAGTAATATAGTAGTAGTAACATCAGTAGTTGTAGTTCTATGTAAAGTATGATACCACAGTAATATAGTAGTAACAGCAGGACACTTCATCAATACTTTGACTCTTTCTTCCTGTTTAACTAAGTAACAAACATGTCAAATGAAATGCTTTCACACCTATGAGTGAAAAGTCTGTCAGGAGTGTCTGTTCTCTCCCTAAAACTCTGGGTGAGGGGCCAGTCCATTCCACACAGGAGTGTCTGTTCTCTCCCTAAAACTCTGGGTGAGGGGCCAGTCCATTCCACACAGGAGTGTCTGTTCTCTCCCTAAAACTCTGGGTGAGGGGCCGGTCCATTCCACACAGGAGTGAGATGTACTTTCATCTCATTCGGTCAACTTATAAAATGTATAAAACTAAAAATATAATATTTCCAATTCTGTTTGTGTTCCTGCAGACCTTTGATCGACGTACTGAACCAACGCTATTTTATTTCCATTCCATACGAAGTTTGCAAAAAGAGGAGGTGGTAAGTTAAACACTGAAACACGGACATATCTACCTGAACATCCAGCTTCTGCTGCTTTACTGTTGTGGAGTAACCTTTCAGCTAATCCCAGGTGTGTGTGTGTGTGTGTGTGTGTGTGTGTCCTGTGTGTGTGTGTGTGTGTCCTGTGTGTGTGTGTGTCCTGTGTCCTGTGTGTGTGTGTCCTGTGTGCAGCTCAAGAAACTACAAGGTACCAGATCCCCCGGGTCTGTTTGATGGTCACGTCTGGCCCATGTACACCAAACACAAGATCATCATGGAAACATCAGGAGTTGATGTTGGTAAGTGTTTGGTTTGTGTATCTGCACAGTATATACGTGCGTGTTTGTGATAAATGTGTAATGCTTCTGTGTGTGTGTGTGTGTGTGTACACGGCATATCGGTTCTCCTACTTGTGTAATATCTGTTTTCATGTTACTGATTATTTGTGTGGTGTTTACAGTGCAGCTAGATGGAACTAAGTCAAAGGAACATCTGTACAACGCTGTCTATGAAGACGTCCAGAACAACATCCAGAAGTGTCTGTAAGCAACAAAGGTACGCTTCCTTCCTGTCCCACACTCATTATTGTCCCCCTCATGTCAGGCTCAACCTTAAAAACATCACTACCTGTCAATACTAACAATTAGTTGTATGTAAATAAACGTATCATTGTGTGAGAATTTTGTTGTGTAAAACAACTAATACTTGTGTGTAAAAGTATACTTTGTGTCTGTGTTGTATAAGTCACAACTAATAGATTTGTGTTCTTCCAGGTCAGTCTATCGGCTGAGAGAAGGCTATATCTGCAGGAGGAGAGGAGAGGGAGAGGTGTGCCTTGCCTTAAACATTTCTACGTCCTGCAGCTAGCAACACACTTTCTACCAGCTGCTGCTGCCACTGTGTCATTACTGTTTTGTAGTGTAAATGATTCCCTGGCGTTATATGCAGGCATGGTTTTATATCCTCCATATTTATTTCTTTGTTACGAGCCACCAGGCAGTCGGTCACAGAGATGACAGTAGAACAGAGGGTTGCAGCTCAAAGCATAACACCAATAAACAATCCTCCTGCTAAAACACTCTCTGTTGTCTTCTATAACTGTTGGTTTCTACTGTGTTATTCAGCCTGTTGGCATGAAGTGTATCACTATACTGTTGAAATGGACCAGGATATGAAGGTTTCCTCCAGTTCTACTGGACATAATGGAGTTTAATCCCATGACTCCATCACTCCAACTAGACACCTGTTTACTGTGGTATGACTTCCAGTTCTGCTTCCACCTCCCATTGGCAGTGTGTTTACATCTGACTCAGACACATCGCCAGCCAGGGCAGAGCTAACTGCTCGTTGTGGTTTTCCCTTTCCAACACTGTCTTTTCTTAAACGCTGTAACCTGAGGCGGGACACCACTAAACACAGGTCCTCGCGACATCGCTCGCTATCTATCCCCCCAGCAACAGTTGGCGCGGGTGATAGCAGGGTGTGATCACGAGACTACCCTGTGGCCTAGACAACCAGTAAGATCTGCTTCACCGGAAAATCCACCCTCAAAGTTCATGACGTGTTGCTGCTTTTTCCTCTGAATTTAGCCACTCTGTACAGTATGCTTATTTGTAGAGTTTTGACTTCATAGATGGTAGATTCTAGAACTTCCATGTAACAAACTGAACTCCAGGTAAAGACTGCTACACCACCAGCTCATGCTCTGTTGCTATTGGCTAGTCACGCTGGGTTTGTTTGTTGACATTGCGGTCTCATTGGCAACAAGTAGCTCATTACATTTAGTACATTCTAGACTAAAACACTGCTGTCCCAGGATATATGTCAAGGTTGTTTTGTTACTGAAGGAACTTCAGTAACTCTTGGATGACAGTGTTACAATGAACCAAAACTATGGAAGAACGTTGTTTTGTTCAACAGATAATGACATAGTAAAATATTTGATTTTGGCTAGATTTCCATGTGCGACTGTTCAGAGAAGACTAGTGTGTTTTTGGATCTAGCCCCAGACCATTAGTCCACTGACATGTGTGCAGCAGAGTTAGGCCACACAGCCTGACACCATGATGCTCTGTCACTCTGCTTACTGAATTGAATCTGGTGGAGGGGAAGCCTGGGATTCAATGCTACATGTACAACGACATGCAGTATAAATGCCACACCTTCAGTCTAGTCAGTTTAGGGAGAAACGTTGGAATCCACACTGAATTACTCTGCTTCACTAATGAAACGTGGCAGCTCCGTTTGTATTTCACCAGGCTATGGAAAGAGAGCAAACTGACCTACGACTGGGAGAGGTCAAATAATGTTCTCTTCCATAGAGACCATGTTTGCATCCCAAATGGCAGACTATTCCCTATATAGTGCACTACTTTTGACCAGAGCCAAACAGCCCTTTCAAAACACATTTCAAGTAAACGGTGAATAAGACAAATAGGCCTATAAACTGAAACCTTTTAATCTGTTAAATTACATATTTTAGACAGTCTGCTATTTGATAAATGAAAAGGTTGAACTTGAAATGGATGAGAACTAGTGTAAGTAATGCCATAAAGATTTCCCCATAGGACTCCTCCTATGATAGGGGTATAGTAGAGGTGCCACCTTTAATTATTCAACTGACGGCCTGCAACGAAAACATGCGGTCTCTCCTTCACTGCAGCCGAGGTGAGTAAGACATTTAAACGTGTTAACCCTCGCAAGGCTGCAGGCCCAGACGGCATCCCCAGCCGCGCCCTCAGAGCATGCGCAGACCAGCTGGCCGGTGTGTTTACGGACATATTCAATCAATCCCCATACCAGTCTGCTGTTCCCACATGCTTCAAGAGGGCCACCATTGTTCCTGTTCCCAAGAAAGCTAAGGTAACTGAGCTAAACGACTACCGCCCGTAGCACTCACTTCCGTCATCATGAAGTGCTTTGAGAGACTAGTCAAGGACCATATCACCTCCACCCTACCTGACACCCTAGACCCACTCCAATTTGCTTACCGCCCAAATAGGTCCACAGACGATGCAATCTCAACCACACTGCACACTGCCCTAACCCACCTGGACAAGAGGAATACCTATGTGAGAATGCTGTTCATCGACTACAGCTCGGCATTCAACACCATAGTACCCTCCAAGCTCGTCATCAAGCTCGAGACCCTGGGTCTCGACCCGCCCTGTGCAACTGGGTTCTGGACTTCCTGACGGGCCGCCCCAGGTGGTGAGGGTAGGCAACAACATCTCCTCCCCGCTGATCCTCAACACGGGGGCCCCACAAGGGTGCGTTCTGAGCCCTCTCCTGTACTCCCTGTTCACCCACGACTGCGTGGCCATGCACGCCCAACTCAATCATCAAGTTTGCGGACGACACAACAGTGGTAGGCTTGATTACCAACAACGACGAGACGGCCTACAGGGAGGAGGTGAGGGCCCTCGAGTGTGGTGTCAGGAAAATAACCTCACACTCAACGTCAACAAAACTAAGGAGATGATTGTGGACTTCAGGAAACAGCAGAGGGAACACCCCCTATCCACATCGATGGATCAGTAGTGGAGAGGGTAGCAAGTTTTAAGTTCCTCGGCATACACATCACAGACAAACTGAATTGGTCCACTCACACTGACAGCGTCGTGAAGAAGGCGCAGCAGCGCCTCTTCAACCTCAGGAGGCTGAAGAAATTCGGCTTGTCACCAAAAGCACTCACAAACTTCTACAGATGCACAATCGAGAGCATCCTGGCGGGCTGTATCACCGCCTGGTACGGCAACTGCTCCGCCCTCAACCGTAAGGCTCTCCAGAGGGTAGTGAGGTCTGCACAACGCATCACCGGGGCAAACTACCTGCCCTCCAGGACACCTACACCACCCGATGTTACAGGAAGGCCATAAAGATCATCAAGGACATCAACCACCCGAACCACTGCCTGTTCACCCCGCTATCATCCAGAAGGCGAGGTCAGTACAGGTGCATCAAAGCTGGGACCGAGAGACTGAAAAACAGCTTCTATCTCAAGGCCATCAGACTGTTAAACAGCCACCACTAACATTGAGTGGCTGCTGCCAACACACTGTCATTGACCCAACTCCAGCCACTTTAATAATGGGAATTGATGGGAAATGATGTAAATATATCACTAGCCATTTTAAACAATGCTACCTTATATAATGTTACTTACCCTACATTATTCATCTCATATGCATATGTATATACTGTACTCTAGATCATCGACTGCATTCTTATGTCACTAGCCACTTTAACTATGCCACTTTGTTTACTTTGTCTACATACTCATCTCATATGTATATACTGTACTCGATACCATCTACTGTATGCTGCTCTGTACCATCACTCATTCATATATCCTTATGTACATATTCCTTATCCCCTTACACTGTGTATAAGACAGTAGTTTTGGAATTGTTAGTTAGATTACTTGTTGGTTATCACTGCATTGTCGGAACTAGAAGCACAAGCATTTCGCTACACTCGCATTAACATCTGCTAACCATGTGTATGTGACAAATAAATTTGATTTGATGCAGTAGAAGTTGCTTACTGTACACATACTTTATAAAAGGGGCATTTTGCAGATCACGTCCAGATACACATCACTTTCCTAGCTCTCTGCTAAATAGGACTCTGTCCACATATGTCTTAAATATGTCCTTCATATGCAGTCAATGTAAAGCATGTCTTCCCTGTAATGGGAATAAGATGTCAGAAGTATAAGTCATGTTGCAGTGGAAGGAAAAGGCCCTCACCACCAACCCACATCAGAACCCTGAACCAGACAGAACGTCTTGGGCAATGGGGGTGTGAGTCAGCATGCAGGGCAGATCGCTAGGCGAGTTGAGGTGGGGAATTTTCCAGGGAAGTTTTTTTCTCTCTGGTTGTAGAGGCGTGTTATGTAACACGTGCTGAGAAAATAGGACACAGCCAAATATGAGGACAAGCATTGGCCTCTTGCCCACTTTTCAAATGAACAGAGTTCAGCTGTTTGTCTCTCCCATTGAATGTGTCCATACATTATGAGCTTTGTCTCTATGTGCACTTTGGGGATGTAAGGAAATGACATGTATACCGTACACACACATACACACACACATACACACACACACACACACACACACACACACACACACACACACACACACAAACACACAGTCCTGCACACACACTGTATATGCTCCACACACAAGGTGACACAGCGCAGTGACAAGATCCACACACACATGGCCTCCATTGACACATTTGAACTTGCTATTTGTGTGAGTGTATGTTGGATGTGTCACCAGAGTCACCCTGAGCTCCTCCAACAACACACACCACAATAACATAACTCCCCTCATACACTCCCCCACGACATCACAATACAATAACCCAAGTGGGCACAAACACACACATACCCACACACACAATCATAACTCTGTCTCTGTTCCAGGTGCATTCTGCCACATTCACACCATTGTATCAATTATGCCATTACATTCACCTCAAACTGAATTTAATTAAAGTTGCAACCTTTGAAAACAAAACTTGGTCATATCAGGAGAAAGTGGTTATTATATAATAATTAAACATGCTTTAGTTTCTTTGAAATTAATATCTAACCAATCATCATCAATTGTTTTGAATGATTTGAAATACCAGAAAGCACATAATTTCTCAGTAAATACCAGGAAGTTACCAGCTGAAACAGTGAACTAAGGTAAGGAAGTGTAACCTAACAGTCACTGTGTCTCCTGGCGACCAGACAGAGCGTGTCTGAACAGGCAATGCCTGTCTGATGACATTCAGACAAACAGCTTCAGTGTGTGTTTGTGTGTAATGTAATGGATGGAGAGAGAGTGTCCTCAGTCCCACTAGGACAGAGAGAAACATACTGTCCTGCAGCAGCTTCTGTGAGGGAGCCACTAGCACATGGAAACATCCTCACTTTGTCAGTCTTGGTTTTCTCTCATTGCAATGTAAAGCTGTGGAAGTAGCCTACATGTGCATTGTACTGTATGTGTGTGTGTGCGTACGCGCATATGTGCGTGTGTGTGTGTGAGCAGTGTAGCGGTAAGCAGTCTATCTTGTTGCAATCCTAACCACTCCAGGAATTTCCTAGTGGCTATTTTAGCAGCTCACCGGAGCCACATGATTACGCTTTACAAACCGACCCTGCAGGGGAGAGAATTAACATGGCTACCAGCAAACCGACCCGGCAGGGGAGAGAATTAACATGGCTACCAGCAAACCGACCTGGCAGGGGAGAGAATTAACATGGCTACCAGCAAACCGACCTGGCAGGGGAGAGAATTAACATGGCTACCAGCAAACCGACCCGGCAGGGGAGAGAATTAACATGGCTACCAGCAAACCGACCCGGCAGGGGAGAGAATTAACATGGCTACCAGCAAACCGACCTGGCAGGGGAGAGAATTAACATGGCTACCAGCAAACCGACCTGGCAGGGGAGAGAATTAACATGGCTACCAGCAAACCGACCCGGCAGGGGAGAGAATTAACATGGCTACCAGCAAACCGACCCGGCAGGGGAGAGAATTAACATGGCTACCAGCAAACCGACCTGGCAGGGGAGAGAATTAACATGGCTACCAGCAAACCGACCCGGCAGGGGAGAGAATTAACATGCTACCAGCAAGCTGGATCAAGTGGATCCTGTGTCATTATAAAATCTCACAAGATCAAATGGGGAACGTGTGAATCTGTGATTTAATGACTGAGATAAATGATTAAAGTAATCTTTATCATGTATGATGCAATATCCAGTATGTGTATTAAATGGTGTTACAGTAAAGTTCTTGAAGAAGACGTTACAGAATGTCATAATAACTGAATAGGCCATATCAACTGTTGGCACAGTTGTAATTTAGCAGCACATCTACCCGTATCCTGCACACTGAAATAAATGTATCTGTCAACAACAAACCTTTCCACCGCAATCTACACTGCTGGGCTCAGTAAAACACACTTCAGATAACACCGTACTTTATATCCCTAAAGCATACATTCACACACACAACCCACCACACGTACCCACACACTCACACAACCACCACACGTACCCACACACTCACACAACCCACCACACGTACCCACACACTCACACAACCACCACACGTACCCACACACTCACACAACCCACCACACGTACCCACACACTCACACAACCCACCACACGTACCCACACACTCACACAACCCACCACAAGTACCCACACACTCACACAACCCACCACACGTACCCACACACTCACACAACCCACCACAAGTACCCACACACTCACACAACCCACCACACGTACTCACACAACCCACCACACGTACCCACACACTCACACAACCCACCACACGTACCCACACACTCACACAACCCACCACACGTGCCCACACACTCACACAACCCACCACACGTCCCACACACACAACCCACACCACCACCACACGTACCCACACACTCACACAACCCACCACACGTACCCACACACTCACACAACCCACCACACGTACCCACACACTCACACAACCCACCACACGTACCCACACACTCACACAACCCACCACACGTACCCACACACTCACACAACCCACCACGTACCCCACACGCACAATCACACAACCCACCACACGTACCCACACACTCACACAACCCACCACACGTACCCACACACTCACACACACCCAACACACGTACCCACACAATCACACAACCCACCACACGTACCCACACACTCACACAACCCACCACACGTACCCACACACTCACACAACCCACCACACGTACCCACACACTCACACAACCCACCACACATACCCACACACTCACACAACCCACCCCATGTACCCACACACTCGCATTCGTACTCACACAACCCACCACACGTACCCACACACTCACATTCATACCCACACACTTACACAACAAACCACACGTACCCACACACTCACACAGCCCACCACACGTACCCACACACTCACATTCGTACCCACACGTTTACACAACCCACAACACGTACCCACACACTCACATTCGTACCCACACTCACACAACCCACCACACGTACCCACACTCGTACCCATACGCTCACACAAACCACCACGCGTACCCACACACTCACATTCGTACCCATACACTCACACAACCCACCACTCATACAGTATCCGGTACACTCCCACAACCCCCTACTCGTACCCCAGCATGACGTAACTTTAAAAGGAGGTGGAAATGTTCTAGGTCAAAGAGAAGACATCACAGATAAAGAGGCCTTTCCTGTTACTGCACAATGTTCTGGAGATACATTAGAATAAGGTTCTCTGTGTATATGAGATAGAGTGCACTGTGTGAGAGCGTCAGATAAGCAGTTATGGAAGAAGTGGTGCTCCTCTTTGGAAGAAAATGTCTATAATTGCAGCCCTGCGGAGCTGGCTGCCCCGGAACGCCCCCTGACTACAAACTGCTCTGCACCTCTCTCTCATTCCCTTTCTCTCTTTCTTTTTCTCTCTCTGCCACTCTGTCTCCTTACCTCTACAATCATAGAAAATAAGGTGCTATCTAGAACCTTAAGCTCTTTGGCTGTCCCCATAGTAGAACCCCCTTTGGCTCAGGTAGAACCCGGTTCTACTTGGCAAAGAGTATACCTTGCCCCCTTGTCTAGGTCTATACAGATCAACCATAACCCTGGGCTGGGCTACTGTGGAGACCTGGAATCTCAACCACACTGACCACTAACGGCCCAAGAGCCAGACATAGTGGATGTTACTCTGTCTCGTGTCTTTCCTTCACCCACTCTCCTCTCTATGTCTCTCTGTCTCTACCTCACACTCTCTCTCTGTCTCTACCTCACAGTCTCTACCTCACACGCATAACCCTCTCTCTGTCTCTACCTCACACACTCTCTCTGTCTCTACCTCACACTATCTCTGTCTCTACCTCAGACACTCTCTCTGTCTCTACCTCCCCTCTCTTTCACCACCTCCTCTCTATGTCTCTTTCTGCTCTACCTCACACTCTCTCTCTGTCTCTACCTCACACACTCTCTCTGTCTCTACCTCACACTCTCTCTCTGTCTCTTACCTCAACCACACTGACCACTAACCTCCCACTCTCTCTGTCTCTCATCTGGTTACTCTGTCTCGTGTCTTTCCTTCACCCACTCTCTCTCTCTCTGTCTCTACCTCACACACTCTCTCTCTCTCTCACCTCACACTATCTCTGTCTCTACCTCAGACACTCTCTCTCTCAGTCTCTACCTCCCCTCTCTCTTCACCACCTCTCCTCTCTATGTCTCTTTCTGTCTCTACCTCACACTCTCTCTCTGTCTCTACCTCACACACTCTCTCTGTCTCTACACACTCTCTCCTCTGTCTCTACCTCACACACTCCCCTCTCTCTGTCTCTACCTCCCTCTCTCTTCTACCCACACACTCTCCTCCTCTACCTCCCCTCTCTCTTCACCACCTCTCCTCTCTATGTCTCTCTGTCTCTACCTCACACTCTCTCCCTGTCTCTACCTCATCCCTCTCCTCTACCTCCCCTCACCACCTCTCTATGTCTCTGTCTCTACCTCACACTCTCTCTCCTCTCTCTACCACCTCACCTCACACTCTCTCTCTACCACACACTCTCCTCCCTACCTCCCCTCTCTTCACCCCTCTCCTCTCTATGTCTCTCTCTGTCTCTACCTCACACACTCTCTCTGTCTCTACCTCACACACTCTCTGTCTCTACCTCACACACTCTCTCTCCTCTACCTCCCCTCTCTCTTCACCCCCTCCCACTCTCCTCTCTATGTCTCTCTTTGTCTCTACCTCACACACTCTCTCTCCTCTACCTCCCCTCTCTCTTCACCCCCTCCCGCTCTCCCCTGTCTGTTCTGAGGGATGCAGCAGGATAAGCAGTAGTCAGTCTGTGGTCATCTCAGAAAGAGAATAAACAAGAGTATAAATTCAAGTGGAGACTGGTGGCTAACTCTGCTCTACTGTTAAAGGTTTGTTTTAGACCAGAGAGTATCTACCCATATATTCACGTGCATGCATATCATATACTTATATGCATGCACACACACACACACACACACACACACACACACACACACACACACACACACACACACACACACACACACACACACACTCACACACACACACACACACACACACACACACACACACACACACACACACACACACACACACACACACACACACACACACACACACACACACACACACACACACACACCTCTTCTTAAGGCCAGCCACTAGACCAGAACCCAGCAACATCTCTCCTGGCCTCTGAGGTGACTGTGTATCTGCAGACACAACAGAAAGACGTCTGTCTGAAAAAAGAAACTCTCTGATTCTCCCAAAGTACACAGTCAACATTCTCCTTCTCTCTTTTTTCTCCCTCTCTCTCCTTCTCTGTTACCCAACGTAGAGCAATAACAAGGGCAGGACACATTGGTATCAAATCATCCTTTCCCTCCACCACAGTAACCCAGCTCTTCAATGCGTCTCTCTCTCTCTGTGCGTAGGGCACATTGCATATTTACCAATTTAACAGCATCCGATCCCATCCCACTGAAACCAGAGTGATTTATAAAATCTGCTGTTTCTAATGGGCTTTTTACTGAAGCCTTGTTTTGAGGACTCACAGAAGTTATTTTTGTGGGAAACAAAATGCCGATACAGCATGAGGGCTAGAGAGAGTTAACGCAGTACTAACTAATCCAGCTAACCAAACACTAACTGCAACCAAAGGCCAAGTTGAGGGTAAACCCAGCACTTAGCTAGCCAACCCAGGGCTGATACGGTAAAGGTTTAACCCAGAGTCTGGGTTGGTGGTAAAAGTCTATACCTCCTGTGGTTCACCAGAGTCTGGGTTGGTGGTAAAAGTCTATACCTCCTGGGGTTCACCAGAGTCTGTGTTGGTGGTAAAAGTCTATACCTCCTGGGGTTCACCAGAGTCTGTGTTGGTGGTAAAAGTCTATACCTCCTGTGGTTCACCAGAGTCTGGGTTGGTGGTAAAAGTCTATACCTCCTGTGGTTCACCAGAGTCTGTGTTGGTGGTAAAGTCTATACCTCCTGGGGTTCACCAGAGTCTGTGTTGGTGGTAAAACCAGAGTCTGTGTTGGTGGTATACCTCCTGTGGTTCACCAGAGTCTGTGTTGGTGGTAAAAGTCTATACCTCCTGTGGTTCACCAGAGTCTGGGTTGGTGGTAAAAGTCTATACCTCCTGGGGTTCACCAGAGTCTGTGTTGGTGGTAAAAGTCTATACCTCCTGGGGTTCACCAGAGTCTGTGTTGGTGGTAAAAGTCTATACCTCCTGGGGTTCACCAGAGTCTGTGTTGGTGGTAAAAGTCTATACCTCCTGTGGTTCACCAGAGTCTGTGTTGGTGGTAAAAGTCTATACCTCCTGTGGTTCACCAGAGTCTGGGTTGGTGGTAAAAGTCTATACCTCCTGGGGTTCACCAGAGTCTGTGTTGGTGGTAAAAGTCTATACCTCCTGGGGTTCACTAGAGTCTGTGTTGGTGGTAAAAGTCTATACCTCCTGGGGTTCACAGAGTCTGTGTTGGTGGTAAAGTCTATACCTCCTGTGGTTCACCAGAGTCTGGGTTGGTGGTAAAAGTCTATACCTCCTGGGGTTCACCAGAGTCTGTGTTGGTGGTAAAAGTCTATACCTCCTGGGGTTCATCAGAGTCTGTGTTGGTGGTAAAAGTCTATACCTCCTGGGGTTCACCAGAGTCTGTGTTTGTGTACTGCTGCTGAGATGTGAAACATACCAGGGCAGTAATTACACAGACAGGGACAACAACAACAAGATTGTTTATCACTGAGAAGAGAAGGCCTTTAGCCTAGTGAAGACAACAACTATGTAGGGAATAGGTTGCCATTTTGAGATACAGACAACCCTTCACCTCTATAACAACACATCTCCTCTATAACAACCCTTCACCTCTATAACAACACATCTCCTCTATAACAGCACATCACCTCTATAACAACACAGCTCCTCTATAACAACATCATAACAACTCCTCTATAACAACACTTCATAACCTCTATAACAACACAGCTCCTCTATAACAACACATCACCTCTATAACAACACATCTCCTCCATAACAACACATCTCCTCTATAACAACCCTTCACCTAACAACACATCTCCTCTATAACAACACATCTCCTCTATAACAACCCTTCACCTCTATAACAACACATCTCCTCTATAACAACCATCTTCATAACAACTCTATAACAACACATCTCCTCTATAACAACCCTTCACCTCTATAACAACGCACCTCTATAACAACGCATCTCCTCTATAACAACACATCTCCTCTATAACAACCCTTCACCTCTATAACAACACATCTCCTCTACAACAACCCTTCACCTCTATAACAACGCATCTCCTCTATAACAACCCATCTCCTCTATAACAAACCTTCACCTCTATAACAACACATCTCCTCTATAACAACCCATCTCCTCTATAACAACCCTTCACCTCTATAACAACACATCTCCTCTATAACAACACATCTCCTCTATAACAACACATCTCCTCTATAACAACACATCTCCTCTATAACAACACATCTCCTGTAACGGCTTTCCTCCTGGGAAGGAGAGGCGGACCAAAATGCAACGTGGTTGAAGTTCATGTTTTTAATAAGAAAACTAAACATGAACATAATACAAAACAATAAACGTGGAAAAACCGAAAACATCTCCTCTATAATAACCATTGCTCTATAATAACCCTTCACCTCTATAACAACACATCTCATTCACTTTTCATTGAGGAAAATTAGAAGTACAGTTTCAGTTAACTTCCTAAATTGACTCAAATGAAATGGAATCTGACTTCTCCTCTTACAGTAAATAGATATATAGTTTGCTGTATGAGCTTTCTAAGGGCACATTGACTGAAACATCTTTTTAACATTTAAAAAACATATTCCTCTCCATCTGTTGGGTCAGCCTGGGCAACTCAACTACCCAGATTCCCCTTGTGCCTGTCTGGCCTGGTCATGGTTATATAAGACCATGCAGGCAGTGGATGGGAGGAAAATTAGCCTCACTGTGAGGTTGTATCTCAAATCTCCCTATTCCCTAAATAGTGCATTACTTTTAACCAGGGCCCGTGGTGTAGTGCACGAAGACCCTGGCCGTGACCCCACTCATCCAGGGTGTCTCCGAGGGTGATGGGAAATACAAAAACACATTTCTAATTCACACATGCATATAATACACACTAGTACATGTGTGAAATAGGACAAAAATAAACACCCACCAGAGAAGAAATAGGGTGCCATTTGGGATGCAGCCTGACTCAGCCCTGCCCTGCTCTGGTCTCTGGTCAAAACACACCAGCCTGGGAGGAAAGCTAGCCTCCCTCTCTCTGTCCCTCTGGTCTCTGGTCAAAACACACCAGCCTGGAGGGAAAGCTAGCCTCCCTCTCTCAGCCCTGCCCTGCTCTGGTCTCTGGTCAAAACACACCAGCCTGGGAGGAAAGCTAGCCTCCCTCTCTCTGTCCTGCTCTGGTCTCTGGTCAAAACACACCAGCCTGGGAGAAAAGTTAGCCTCCCTCTCTCAGCCCTGCCCTGCTCTGGTCTCTGGTCAAAGCCTGGGAGGAAAGTTAGCCTCCCTCTCTCAGCCCTGCCCTCTGGTCAAAACACACCAGCCTGGGAGGAAAGTTAGCTGGTCTCTGGTCAAAACACACCAGCCTGGGAGGAAAGCCTCCCTCTCTCAGCCTCCCTCTCTGGTCTCTGGTCAAAACACACCAGCCCTAGCCTCCCTCTCTCTGTCCCTGCTCTGGTCTCTGGTCAAAACACACCAGCCTGGGAGGAAAGCTAGCCTCCCTCTCTCTGCCCTGCCTGCTCTGGTCTCTGGTCAAAACACCAGCAGAACCAGACATGTTTTCTCAAATACACCACACCACTATACCCACTATCCCAGGCATTGTCTCATCTCTGCCCTGGTCAAAACACACCAGCCTGGGAGGAAAGCTAGCCTCCCTCTCTCAGCTCTGCTCTGGTGAAGACACACAAGCCTGTGATGGAAGGAAAACTCTCCTCACTCCGCTCTGGTAAAAACACAAGGAAAAAAGTTTTCCAGCTCCACTACACCAGTACCCACTATACCAAGCAGAACGTTATATTATGGCTAGAGACAGGCAGTGTGGAATACTACCATGCCAACCAAATGGTAAAGTTATGTATGAGAGGAATAAGAACATGATGCAGTATCCATTAGTCCTGTTACTGTGGCCTCTGGCAGCCATATCCTGTTTAGGTGGTCCGTCCAGTGTGGGGTGGGGTGGGGTCGGGTGGTGTGTGATGTGAGGCCCGGTGCTGACCGAGACGCAGCCTCCCACTCCACACCATCCTGAATCACACACACACACAGATGGATACAGTACACCACAATCCACAGCTGTGTGTCTGTGGAGTCGGTTGCAGCTGCGGCTACAGAGGAGAGGTTTGTTTTTCCTCCCGACGGACAAAGTTCTAAATACAGAGACAAGAACCATGGCAGGAGAGGATGAGATGAGGGGGACAGGAGGGAAGGAGGAAAGAAGGGAAGGAGGAGAGAGAATGAAATAAGGAGGAGAGGTGAGGGAAAGAGGAGAAGAGAAGAGGTGAGGAGGAGATAAGGGTAGATGGGAGGAAAGGAGAGGAGAGGGGAGGACAGGAGGTGAAATGAGACGAAGGGATAGGAGAGCAGGAGAAGAGCAGAGGAGGAGGGGGGAAGGAGAAGAGGAGGACAGGAGGAGAAATTAGACTAAGGGATAGGAGAGCAGGAGAAGAGCAGAGGAGGAGGGGGGAAGGAGAAGAGGAGGACAGGAGGAGAAATTAGACTAAGGGATAGGAGAGCAGGAGAAGAGCAGAGGAGGAGGAGGGTGGAAGGAGAAGAGGAGGACAGGAGGTGGAGAGGAAAGGAGGACCACAGATGAGACCACAACCTTAGAAACCACCACTGCCCCCGAGGTTGTCTGGTCCCTCAACACTCCCCAACCAGGGGTTGTCTGGTCCCTCAACACTCCCCAACCAGGGGTTGTCTGGTCCCTCAACATACCCCAACCAGGGGTTATCTGGTCCCTCAACACTCCCCAACCAGGGGCTGTCTGGTCCCTCAACCCTCCCCACCCCAACCAGGGGCTGTCTGGTCCCTCAACACTCCCCAACCAGGGGCTGTCTGGTCCCTCAACACTCCCCACCCCAACCAGGGGCTGTCTGGTCCTTCAACACTCCCCACCCAGGGGTTGTCTGGTCCCTCAACACTCCCCAACCAGGGGTTGTCTGGTCCCTCAACATACCCCAACCAGGGGTTATCTGGTCCCTCAACACTCCCCAACCAGGGGCTGTCTGGTCCCTCAACCCTCCCCACCCCAAGAGGAGAAATGGTCAATCCCCACCCCAACCAGGGGCTGTCTGGTCCCTCAACCCTCCCCACCCCAACCAGGGTCTGTCTGGTCCCTCAACACTCCCCACCCCAACCTGGGGCTGTCTGGTCCCTCAACACTCCCCACCCCAACCAGGGGCTGTCTGGTCCCTCAACACTCCCCATCCCAACCTGGGGCTGTCTGGTCCCTCAACACTCCCCACCCCAACCAGGGGCTGTCTGGTCCCTCAACACTCCCCACCCCAACCAGGGGCTGTCTGGTCCCTCAACATACCCCAACCAGGGGTTGTCTGGTCCCTCAACATACCCCAACCAGGGGTTATCTGGTCCCTCAACACTCCCCAACCAGGGGCTGTCTGGTCCCTCAACCCTCCCCACCCCAAGAGGAGAAATGGTCAATCCCCACCCCAACCAGGGGCTGTCCCAACCCTCCCCAGGGGCTGTCTGGTCCCCCTCAACACTCCCCACCCCAACCAGGGGCTGTCTGGTCCCTCAACACTCCCCACCCCAACCTGGGGCTGTCTGGTCCCTCAACACTCCCCACCCCAACCAGGGGCTGTCTGGTCCCTCAACACTCCCCACCCCAACCAGGGGCTGTCTGGTCCCTCAACACTCCCCACCCCAACCAGGGGCTGTCTGGTCCCTCAACACTCCCCACCCCAACCAGGGGCTGTCTGGTCCCTCAACACTCCCCACCCCAACCAGGGGCTGTCTGGTCCCAACAACACTCCCCCTCACCCCCCAACCAGAGGCTGTCTGGTCCCTCAACACTCCCCACCCCAACCAGGGGCTGTCTGGTCCCTCAACACTCCCCACCCCAACCAGGGGCTGTCTGGTCCCTCAACACTCCCCACCCCAATCTGGGGCTGTCTGGTCCCTCAACACTCTCCACCCCAACCAGGGGCTGTCTGGTCCCTCAACACTCCCCACCCCAACCAGGGGCTGTCTGGTCCCTCAACACTCCCCACCCCAACCAGGGGCTGTCTGGTCCCTCAACACTCCCCACCCCAACCAGGGGCTGTCTGGTCCCTCAACACTCCCCACCCCAACCAGGGGCTGTCTGGTCCCTCAACACTCCCCACCCCAACCAGGGGCTGTCTGGTCCCTCAACACTCCCCACCCCAACCTGGGGCTGTCTGGTCCCAACACTCCCACAACCAGGGGCTGTCTGGTCCCTCACACTCCCCACCCCAACCAGGGGCTGTCTGGTCCCTCAACACTCCCCACCCCAACCAGGGGCTGTCTGGTCCCTCAACACTCTCCACCCCAACCAGGGGCTGTCTGGTCCCTCAACAGTCCCACCCCAACCAGGGGCTGTCTGGTCCCTCAACACTCCCCACCCCAACCAGGGGCTGTCTGGTCCCTCAACACTCCCCACCCCAACCAGGGGCTGTCTGGTCCCTCAACACTCCCCACCCCAATCTGGGGCTGTCTGGTCCCTCAACACACCCCAAACAACTGTTCAACCAAACACACAGACCAGGTGTCCTGGTCAATAAGACAAAAACAACATCCATCTTGTGTAGCAGACTCTAAATTGCAATATGCAGTTTAGTTTATTATGCAATAAACAACAGCATCTAAAGAATGTGGAACAGACAGAAACTCAACTGTTGAAAGTTGTAAGTAAACAGTTTATATTTACTACCACATACAAACTCTCATTATCTTAGTTTAGGAATAATGTTGTTGTTGTTGTCTTACCACAGAAAACTGGATACCCATTTGGATTGAATAGTGTCCAAAATGTGATCTCAGTCAGTGTAGTTCCTGCCCCAGACAGAGGGGGCGGTGGGGAGGAGGAGCAGGGACGGTTTTGTAGGCGTTTCCTGCCATAGGCGTAAAAATAAGACGTAATAAAAGTGAGATGTAAAAATAGCTTTTTATGTGTGCGGCTGCAGGAGGTGCGGTCGACACGGGGTGTCTTGAGGTAGCCAGGAATTTAACCTTGTTTTTGTCAACAAACTCTACCATCATTTTCTCAAGTCGCCAGTTTCTAATATTAGCTCCTCTGTCTGGAAGTAACAACTGGTATAATACAAACTGTTCCCAGGTCATTAGTAATAAGTAATGCCTGGAAAAACCCAGATCATGGTAATAGATACTAGATACATAGGGGTGAATAATAACTTTTAAGTCGATTTTTTACTTAGTCATGCAATGATGTCAATGGGCCATCAAGTGAAAATTCGACTTCAGTGGAAGTTAGGATTTGCCCCTAAGTTAGATACATCTCTGTACATTATGAAGAAGTGATATACGCATAGAATTTTCAGCTCCATACGAAGCTGAGGAATCATCTACTGTTAGCAGAGGAACTTCAGGAGGGGCAGACTGCTGTTGGCTACTAAAATGGCAATAAAAAAAGAAAATAGCTTAAATCAATCAATGGGACTGGTGTAACTACAACTTACTGTCAAAGACAACTACAGAGCCTCCAACTTGAAGTTGGAAGTCACCCCATACACTGACCTAGGGTCTGTTTTGTGTTTTAACCCTAAAGGGAAAATGACATGGGAAAAGGACAGAATGAGAGATAACTGGTCCTAGAACTGTGACCAAGGGCAACTTGAACGTAGCCGTTGTGTCTGTCTGACACGGCAGACGTTGTCAGAGCTGAATGCCTTCATACTAAGAGGTGTCTGCTGCCATCTAGTGGACTGTGTTCAGATAACAGCTGTAACAACCAACAGTATACTAGATCTATCACACCTTTTACAATACACGTGCACACATTCGTACACACCACACACACACACACGCTCTCATTTTCTTTGTTTCAGAGATTTTATTTTTATTCCAAATGATTTCCCAAAAAAAGGCATTTAAATTTTACATCAGGGACTGCATCATAAAGGACTGTATCATCAGGGACTGTATCATTTACAGGGACTGCATCATCATGATTAAAGGATTGCATCATCAGGGATTGCATCACCAGGGACTGCATCATAAAGGACTGTATCATCAGGGACTGTATCATCAGGGACTGCATCATCAGGGGCTGTATCATCAGGGGCTGCATCATTAGGGACTGTATCGCTGGTCACCATAGCATCTCCACAGGAGCCTGGTGGCGAGCGGGAAAAGATGCAAGAGGAAAACGCTGAGCTGACAGCTTATCATTGTATCATACACCAGGAAGCGTTGTGCCTTGAAAATGGAGCATGTAATGCATCAGGTATATCTCTCTAGTCACCCCCAAAACCAATTCTTTCTTTGGCCGCCTCTCCTTCCAGTTCTCTGCTGCCAATGACTGTACAGAACTACAAAAATCTCTTAAATTGGAAACACTTATCTCCCTCACTTTTAAGCACCAACTGTCAGAGCATCTTACAGATTACTGCACGAAGCTACCATAGCCCACCTATAATTTAGCCCAACAACTACCTCTTTCCAAACTGTATTTAATTTATTTATTTATTTTGCTCCTTTGCACCCCCATTATTTTTATTTCTACTTTGCACATTCTTCCATTGCAAAACTACCATTCCAGTGTTTTACTTGCTATATTGTATTTACTTTGCCACCATGGCCTTTTTGCCTTTACCTCCCTTCTCACCTAATTTGCTCACATTGTATATAGACTTTTTGAATTTTTTTTTTTACTGTATTATTGACTGTATGTTTGTTTTACTCCATGTGTAACTCTGTGTCGTTGTATGTGTCGAACTGCATTGCTTTATCTTGGCCAGGTCGCAATTGTAAATGAGAACTTGTTCTCAACTTGCTTACCTGGTTAAATAAAGGTGAAATAAAATAAAATAAATAAATAAAATCATCAGGGACTGCATCATCAGGGACTGCATCATCAGGGACTGCATCATCAGGGACTGCATCATAAAGGACTGTATCATCAGGGACTGTATCATCAGGGACTGCATCATCAGGGACTGTGTCATCAGGGACTGTATCATCAGGGACTGCATCATCAGGGACTGTATCATCAGGGACTGTATCATCAGGGACTGCATCATCAGGGACTGTATCATCAGGGACTGTATCATCAGGGACTGCATCATCAGGGACTGTATCATCAGGGACTGCATCATGAAGCTCCAAGTGACAAAGCATCAATTATCTTCATTACAAAGCTTATCAGAGAGAGGGAGAGAGAGAGAGAGAGGGAGGGAGAGCGAGAGAGAGAGAAAGAGAGAGAGGGGGGAGAGAGAGAGACAGAGAGAGAGAGGGGGGAGGAGAGGGAGACAGAGCGAGAGAGAGAGAGAGGGGGGGGGCAGAGAGAGAGGGGGAGACAGAGAGAGAGAGAAAGAGAGATAGAGATGGGGGCAGGGAGACAGAGAGGGGGGTAATAAGTATAACAAACATGTTAATTTTAGTTAACCAGAATGTGATGATAGGTTACATTCACTAACCTGGCTGTGCCTGATGCTATGTTGGGGTGACACCATGTGGGACATGATACTAACACAGTTACACTGAGTGTACAAAACATTAAGAACAAATGCTCTTTCCATGACGTAGACTGACCAGGTGAATCAAGGTGAAAGCTATGATCCCTTATCGATGTCACCTGTTAAATCCACTTCAATCAGTGTAGATGAAGGGAAGGAGACAGGATAAAGAAGGATTTTAAAGCCTTGCGACCTTTGAGACATGGAGTGTGTGTGTGGCATTCAGAGGGTTAATGAGCAAGACAAAATATTTAAGTGCCTTTGAACAGGGTATGGTAGTAGGTGCCAGGAGTACCCGTTTGTGTCAAGAACTGCAACACTGCTGGGATTTTCATGCTAAACAGTTTCCCGTATGTATCAAGAATGTTCTACCACCCAAAGGACATCCAGCCAACTTGACACAACTGTGGGAAGTATTGAAGTCAATATGGGCCAGCACCCCTGCGGAACGCTTTCGACACCTTGTAGAGTCCAAGTCCAGCGAATTGAGGCTGTTCTGAGGGCAAAAAGGGGATGGTGCAAATCAATATTAGGAAGATGTTCCTAATGCTTTGTACACTCAGCGTATGTCAACTGTATTCACAAACACATCCAAGCCCTCAAGTGCTTTCAAATGGCACATATATTCATAGCTGTTGAAAATATCCAGTTACAAACAAGTCATAGATGGAGAGTGTGTGTCCCAAATAGCACCCTATTCCCTATATGGTGCACTACTTTTGACCAGAGCCTAGTGGGTCCTGTTGAACACTACATAGATAATAGGATGCCATTGTAATGGGGACAACAAGTGCATATTGTTCGAATTCATTTGTGTGTTCAGTAAACATTTGGCAACAAAATGTAGTTTACTTATTAGTCAATAATCCTTTGATTGAGTTGCACACCCATCGGTTTTGTTGGTCACAACCCACCTGTCTATACTTATGTATATTTGTCTGTGATGCTTGTTGAGTAGGCTAACAGAGACCTAACATAATATTGTGCTAGGGACATACAGTAGGCTAACAGAGGCCTAACATAATATTGTGCTAGGGACATACAGTAGGCTAACAGAGGCCTAACATAATATTGTGCTAGGGACATACAGTAGGCTAACAGAGACCTAACATAATATTGTGCTAGGGACATACAGTAGGCTAACAGAGACCTAACATAATATTGTGCTAGGGACATACAGTAGGCTAACAGAGGCCTAACATAATATTGTGCTAGGGACATACAGTAGGCTAACAGAGGCCTAACATAATATTGTGCTAGGGACATACAGTAGGCTAACAGAGACCTAACATAATATTGTGCTAGGGACATACAGTAGGCTAACAGAGGCCTAACATAATATTGTGCTAGGGACATACAGTAGGCTAACAGAGGCCTAACATAATATTGTGCTAGGGACATACAGTAGGCTAACAGAGACCTAACATAATATTGTGCTAGGGACATACAGTAGGCTAACAGAGACCTAACATAATATTGTGCTAGGGACATACAGTAGGCTAACAGAGGCCTAACATAATATTGTGTTAGGGACATACAGTAGGCTAACAGAGGCCTAACATAATATTGTACTAGGGACATACAGTAGGCTAACAGAGACCTAACATAATATTGTGCTAGGGACATACAGTAGGCTAACAGAGGCCTATCATAATATTGTGCTAGGGACATACAGTAGGCTAACAGAGGCCTAACATAATATTGTGCTAGGGACATACAGTAGGCTAACAGAGACCTAACATAATATTGTGCTAGGGACATACAGTAGGCTAACAGAGACCTAACATAATATTGTGCTAGGGACATACAGTAGGCTAACAGAGGCCTAACATAATATTGTGCTAGGGACATACAGTAGGCCGACATTCCTTTTGGTTCATGTAGGTTTTTAGTTTTTTACACAGTGAGGTGAATGCTTGGTAGCCATAACAACACTCTGCTGGAGGGGAGAGAAGGATCAATGTTCTGAGAAATCAATTTCATGACCTCATACAGAGGAGATTTGAGACACTAAGCACCTAACTTCTAATATATTCGCAGAAGGACCAATGAATTTTTAATTCCTCGTAGGTTCTAACCTCTGTTTTGACACAAAATAATGAGTATGGAAACAGCTTCCTTATGGTGGGGATTGATCATCCCCACCAGCAAAGCATCTCACCACCAGCACCACACTGGAAAACTGGAAGTTTAGCTCTGCCTTGGTGGGTCTGTTGACATTGGTGGGTCTGCTGACATTGGTGGGTCTGCTGACATTGGTGGGTCTGTTGACATTGGTGGGTCTGTTGGCATTGGTGGGTCTGTTGGCATTGGTGGGTCTGCTGACATTGGTGGGTCTGTTGGCATTGGTGGGTCTGCTGGCATTGGTGGGTCTGCTGGCATTGGTGGGTCTGTTGGCATTGGTGGGTCTGTTGACATTGGTGGGTCTGTTGACATTGGTGGGTGTGTTGACATTGGTGGGTCTGTTGGCATTGGTGGGTCTGCTGACATTGGTGGGTATGTTGGCATTCGTGGGTCTGTTGGCATTGGTGGGTCTGCTGACATTGGTGGGTCTGCTGACATTGGTGGGTCTGTAGACATTGGTGGGTCTATTGACATTGGTGGGTCTGTTGACATTGGTGGGTCTGTTGGCATTGGTGGGTCTGTAGACATTGGTGGGTCTGTTGACATTGGTGGGTGTGTTGACATTGGTGGGTGTGGTGTGTTGACATTGGTGGGTGTGTTGACATTGGTGGGTCTGTTGACATTGGTGGGTCTGTTGATATTGGTGGGTGTTTTGACATTGGTGGATGTGTTGACATCGGTGGGTCTGTTGACATTGGTGGGTCTGTTGACATTGGTGGGTCTGTTGACATTGGTGGGTGTTTTGACATTGGTGGGTGTTTTGACATTGGTGGGTCTGTTGACATTGGTGGGTCTGTTGACATTGGTGGGTGTGGTGTGTTGACATTGGTGGGTCTGTTGACATTGGTGGGTGTTTTGACATTGGTGGGTGTGTTGACATTGGTGGGTCTGTTGACATTGGTGGGTCTGTTGACATTGGTGGGTGTGGTGTGTTGACATTGGTGGGTCTGTTGACATTGGTGGGTGTTTTGACATTGGTGGGTGTTTTGACATTGGTGGGTGTGTTGACATTGGTGGGTGTTTTGACATCGGTGGGTCTGTTGACATTGGTGGGTGTTTTGACATTGGTGGGTGTTTTGACATCGGTGGGTCTGTTGACATTGGTGGGTGTTTTGACATTGGTGGGTGTTTTGACATTGGTGGGTGTTTTGACATCGGTGGGTCTGTTGACATTGGTGGGTGTTTTGACATTGGTGGATGTGTTGACATTAGGTGATGTTTAAATGTCATCATGTGATGTTGATATCTCTAAATAAGTGGCTTGTTGTTGTTGTTTTTATACACATCTCACTAGGTTCGTTCTGCTGTATTTTCCAGGTCTCTCTTTGAGGTCCGGCGCTGTAACAGCACTGTGGTTTTCTACTTCTAATTAAGTACTGCATGTCAACTTAAAACCTGTCTCCATCACAAGTGTTGTTATTTTCTTTGACATTTGTGTTAAATATTTTTATGGAAAATATTGGTAAATATTAGTCATACAGTGATGAATTAGTCTTTGATTTTGGCATCAGCAATGTCCTAAACTGTGTTCAGGTCTTTCATTGTGATAAGAACCCCAGATTGTACCTTCCATGCATCAGATGAATTAGACCAGATCAGTGTGAGACCCCACCCCCTCTAACCGGCTGAAGATATCCACTACAGCCTTGTCCCTCATAGCTGCACAATGTTTATTTGGAATGGCAGGTTAATTGAAGAGATGCTTGGTTGAATGCCGGGAGGGAGGTGGGAGTCAACCCAGCCTGTAATTTGGGATTGACACAATGTTTATTTGGAATGGCAGGTTAATTGTGGGCATCTTCACACTTTGAAATGTGTAGTAATGTTACATTTGAAAATGCATTGAGATTCTTGGTCATTTGCATGACACTTTTGGTGGCTATGTCGAATGACTAAAACAGGGGACTGTAATTTAAGATGCACAAAGCTCATATTCAGCATATTCACTTAAAGGGATACTTCGGGAGTTTGGCAGCGAGGCCCTTTATCTACTTCCCCAGAGTCAGATGAACTTGTCCAGTATGAAGATAGAGGTACTTTAGCGAACCAATGCTAACTAGCGTTAGCACAATGACTGGAAATCATTGTCAGGCTTACAGTTATTGTGCTAATGCTAATAGCAATTAATACAATGCTTAAAATAGATGTTTTCCTTTTGTGTAATACACATGATACGGGTTGATGGTCACTAGACTTGATACTGAATGTTATGGATTGTTCTCATATCTGTTGATAGTGGTGGACGCCAGACTGGAGGACACTGATTATTATTGTATTCTGTGACACTGTGATTCTGTAGCAGCTGATGTTGTGACTCCCTACAAGCTTCTCGGCTGGTTTTTACAGAACATTGGTGCTGTGACATTAGAATATAAGGGCCTTCTTATGCAAAGGATCACTGCTTCCTTAGTGAGTACTGCTTCCTCCTAATTTAGCTGGAACCCCAGGACCTCTGCTTTGCTAGCACAGGTGAGAGCCATTCTGAAGTGTCTTAGTGGGGACACTTCATGCTGAGGAGGAAGTTTCACACATCCCCATATGCTGCATTCACCCCTCAAACTTACTCAAAACACACTTAGAGAAACGGGTTAGAGACGTTCTCTGCTTCTGTGCTGGAGGAGTCTCTCTTTTACAACTTGTATTAAACCAGATTGATTCTGATTGACTTCATCTGCTCTTCTCTTTTATTCACCTCAGACATCTCTGTTATTACAGCCATTTAGGAGGAAGTGAGGAATAATCACTGCTGGCGTGTGCTGTTTCTGATCTAAACAAAACAAGGAGTAGACAAGGAGTCTAAACTAAACAAGGAGCAGTAATTGTCTTGACACCTCTGAATATAAAACTACCTACAAGCAGTACTTGTCCTAACACCTCTGCATACAAGAGACCAAATCATGTCTGACAACAACCATGGATGAACTGTGTCATCTTGAGGAATAGAGTTGGTCTACTGTTCAACAACCAGAGATGGGGTCAGGACCGGAGCCCTCGACATGTGTGCTGCATCCCTCGTCATTGGCTCTATGGTATAGTTGGCAGTGACAGAGTTAGGACAGAGTTCATGGAAGGTTCTATGTTCTCTGGGCAGGTTTGGCAATCAGCTGCCTCTCTCTCTCCAGCTCCTTCTCTCTCTGTTGTTCTTTCTCCATCACCTCCTTCTGTCTCTGCTGCTGCAGCTTCAACGCTCTTTTCTGGAGACAGAGAGACAAAAAACATTTCATCCCAGTTTCCCATTCAATTCAACGTCAGTCATTTCAAATTTAAGTGTACATTTAAAACAACCATTTCTTATCAACTGCTACCATAGAAAAGGAGAGAATGCATGGAGGAGGTGGAGGAGAAACTATGTGGTGAGCAATAGCTAAGCAACAATAGTCCATTCTGGGGTAAAAGAAACATTCACCCACCTTTAGTTTAGTTGTCTTCTCGTGCAGCATGATCATGTCTTTACGTATGTTCACCAGTTTACCGTGATAAAACTTGGCTTCTGTGAACTGAAACAAACATCCATCAGTCCTACAGGGAGCAGGACAGGTGGACAATGAAATAATTCTCTTCAGATGCTATGTATGTTTGAAACAACAGGCAGACAGACAGACAGACAGACACAGACAGACAGAGAAACAACAGACAGACAGACAGACAGACAGACAGAGACAGACAGACAGACAGACAGACAGACAGACAGACAGACAGACAGACAGACAGACAGACAGACAGACAGACAGACAGACAGACAAATGTACCAGTGAGTTTAGATCCAGTAGGGAGTTGCACTCTCTGAATTTGGTGACTTCTTGGTCCAGTGTGTCCAGCAGGATGACTTGGTTTTGACTGGTCAAGAGGAAAGGAGAGGAACATAAGAGCCACAAACACATGACAGTCACACACCACAACATCTGTAACAGGGACAGAGAATACTAACTATCTTGTAAAGTAGAAACAAATTCAGACGTGACTTATGAATTATCAGTATCCTCCTAATAAACTAAAAGTGAAAGATGAAACTTGACTAGAGGAAACAAGAAGTGCATCCCAAATGGCACCCTATTCCCTTCATATTGCACTACCCTATGGGCCCTGGTCAAAAGTAGTGCACCTTAAAGGAAATACAGTTCCGTTTGGGATGCAACCCAAGGGTTTGTTTTAATGTCTGATGTGATTTGAATACTAACTTGAGTTCCAACAGAGCCTGTTTGGAGCTGTAGAGGTCAGGCAGGTAGTGAGAGAGCAGGCCTTCTGTCAGTTTCTCTATGGCCTTTCTGTCCACTACAATGGGCTCTTCAATAGGGACTGATTTCTCTGCAGGCTGGGAGTTCTCTGTAGGCCGAGAGTCCTGGGGAGTCAGGCTGAATTCTGAGGGGCAATAACAAACACACTGACAATTCTAACCGGTCATATGTAGAAAGAACAGTTCCACTCCCTTCAGTCTGACCTCATGTCAGGGTAGGTCCATGGCCCTAGACTTTTTGGGGCTTTTTTTGGGACAGGTCTTGGAAATGGCAGGTAGCCTAGCGGTTAAGAGTGTTGGGCCAGTAACCAAAAGGTCTCTAGTTCGAATCAATGTGTCAACAAGGTGAAAAACCCTAATTGCTCCAGGGTAATGGCAGACCCTGACCGTGATCTTACACTCTGAGTATCTCAGGGAGAGGGGGATATACAAAGATATTCAAAGAACACATTTCCAATTCCAATAAGACAAATATAAGGTAAGCATACACCAAATTATTTTATTATTATAATAAACATCTTTGGACCAAAAACTGGTGCAAAGCCTGCCAGTGGAAAAGCACTGAAAAGTGACTGATTCACACTCTAGGTTAGACACGAACCGTACTGTCCTGGCTCCAATATTTCATTTTCACAATGTCTTGTCCAGCATGGTTTCAGAAACTCTTGTGAATATGTGACCAGGCCAGCCCAGTACTTCTCAACTTGGTTCAGTTTGGTTCTGTAGTCCAAATCAGGCATAAGGGTCTGATTCAGAGTTGAAATAAGCATGTGCAACTCATTACTAGTTACCGTAGCTGCCAGTGTTCTGAGGAGGGTCACGCTGAGACGAGGAACTCTCATCTGCCCTCCCCTCTGTCTCCATGTTGTTCGTCACTGTCTGATTCTACAGCCTAAAGAAAGCAAGCAGCAGTGGCAAAATTAGCCATGTTTAGCGGTGTGCCTGGTGTTTCCAGATTTCTAGGAAATAGGACCTATACTTACTTACAATATCAATGAAATAGTTTTCCTTCCAAGAAAATTGTAATTAAGTATGTCAACAAAGCTTTTCTGTGTTGGAATGGTGTGGGCGTATACTGGTTATTAAAAATATTAATGCAAGTGGACTGCTGATTGTCCAGCTCATCCTCTTCTAGACCACTGATTGGCCAGCTCATCCTTCTGAGGAGTATAACATCACACTACATGACAAAATAGCAAGCATTTAAAAAAAGTTTAAGGTGGGTTTTTTATTTTATGCAAATACAAGTATAGGATGAGTCAACAACATTATTTGGGTAGGAGTTAACACAATATGAACTTTTAAAAATTAACTTGTTTTAAAAAAAATGGTGCCCCACCACTGCTAAATTAATATAAGGGAAACACTGGATATGTTAGCCACTTGGACCCTTGAACCTACTGAGGGTTTGCAAACCCACTTCCTCTTGGAAAAGTGTGCAGACTTTTATTCCAGCCCTGCTCTAAAACGCCTGATTCAGCTGATCAAAGGTGATTAGTAGATTCAGGTGTGTTACAGTAGGGCTGGAGCAAATGCCTGAAAAGCCAGTAGCTATTCAGGGGAGGATTGGCAAGCCCTGGCTGAATGTCCTTTGTAAATGAATGCTTGACTCAGACAACACAACCAGGTATCAATCAAATAGATCAAATAGTAGCTAGCTAGTTTGATATCAGCACGTCTAGGAGAGTGCTATGGTGCCTGGCTATGTTAGCTAGCTATGCCATTCTGAATAAATCTAGAAATGCTGTCCACTCTACAGTTAGCTAAGGCAGCAAAACACATTCAAGTCATTCCAAATGGAGGCAATCATGTTATATTGTAAAATATACAGATCATTTTGAACACTTTACCTTTGAAATTAGCTCTCCATCAAGAATGGCAACGTCTGGAAAACATCATGTGACAGGGCGTCACTCATGTGACTGTGTTTGTACTTCCTGTTTGAACGAATTTAGCTTGATTACTTGTTTCTCAAACTATTAACGGTGCGATGTTGTTAGAGAAATGGTTTTGAATACAATCACAGTGAGGAAATGGTCTCCCCTAGAAAAGGCTGACGATCGGTAATTTTAGCGCTAATGTTGTAAGAGGAATGTGATGTTTTCAGCTCAGTTAAAAACAGAACTCGAGTCTCCGAGCTAGCTTGGCTAACCAATCAAGCCTCCCCCTCTTCTGTCAATGGTGAATCGATTTGTTGGACCGGCTAGTTGTTGCCAGACATTATTGTGTAGTCAACAAGATGTTTTCAACGTTAATTTCTTTAATGACAATGAGGAATTTGCATGCAGACAACTAGCAAGCTGTTTTGATTCAGCCGAGTGTGGAGTCATTGTTTGTGTGCTTTTCTGTTGGAGGTGCTGTTATCCCCAATTGAATCATTAGAATTCTCTGAAATGGAATGGTTATCGTTTTCAGTGCATGAAATATTGAATATGTAGGCTACCTTAAATCAATGTCCACCTCGGAATATTCTGTTACACGGAGGATCGAAACATACTTACAAATGTCAACCTGTTGTGCAGTTAGATATTACATTTAAAAAATAAATCAAGTATCTTTCTTCTACTGTGTCGTTTTAACAGACACTGGGTGTGTTCTAAGTAACGATAGGACGTTTTTTCTTTCTGCTAGTGATTAATGATTTCCACGTTTCAGGTGTGTCAACACCGATGTAACGTTACAGCCACAACCTCTGATTCACTTTATAAGACGGTGACATTGGTGAGAAGCACACCAAGCTCGGACCGGCATTATTGAAAGTTAACAGCTCCTGAACTGTCAACAACTGGCATTAATGATGTCAGGTGGTGCGAGCTTCATGAGCAAGGTGCGGTCCGCCTTTAGGAAGGAGCCTGAGGACTGGGACCTGAGCGACACGGCCCCCTTTGACCTCTCTGGGGACGAGCTCGCGGAGGATGAGGCGCCCAAGTTCAACAAACTCAAAGTGGTGGTTTCCGGTGAGATGGAGGACTACGCAGCAGGAGCACCGTCGAACGGTGTCGCGGTGAACACAGTGGTGGTGGATGATGACGACTCGCTGCTCGACTCGTCCTCGGGGAGTTTGGGGAGCCCCGGTGTCAACATGGACCGGTCGCAGTGTGAGAGCTGCACGAGGAAGAGAGAGGGGGTTAAACGGAGGAGAGTGATGAAGAAGTTGGCGTGTGCCTCTGTGTTGTATTTCCTCTTCATGATTGGAGAACTGATAGGTGAGCAAACAAAACACACTACACTAGTCTGTTACAGTACTGACTACAGACTCATTATACACTGTTAGTACTGTGAGGATAAAGCTGTGGCCTTCAAGTTCCAATCAAATCAATTTGGTATGATGTTTGGAGCATTGACTTCCAAGTTCCAATCTGAAGTAGCCTGAGTAGACCTACTCACGTGCTAGAGCACACCTGATTCCACTAACCAACTAATCGTCAACACCTTTTATTAGGTGAATTAAGAGTGTTTAGTGATGGGCTGAAACTGAAGCCTGCACAGTGTACGCTCTCCAGGACCAGGGCTGGGGACAGCTGTAGACTACTCAGTTAGTTTCTTTTCAGATCCTACATCTCCCACATCAACATTGTGATTGGATCTGTAATCTTAGTCGGTCATACCTGTCCCCCCTCATACCTGGCCCCAGGTGAAGAGTGGAGGAATGTTCAACACATGGTGATATTAACATACATGCATCTGTACAATCACCTGCTGCCATAACAATTCACACACACCTAAGATGAGAAATGTAATGTGTGTTTGATTATGTTCTGAAAAATGCCAGTTTTGAATGAACTAACAGCTGTCTGTAGGTGGAGATGTAGCTAACAGCTATCTATGTAGCCTAATGTATTAGTAGGTTATAATGTCATGGATAGGCAACTTTGATGGGGTGGGGCCACAATCTGAACTCATCATGAGGGGCAGCAGTGGCTCTCAGGTCTACGTACCCAGTTCCATCCATACCCACATGTGCAGTCATAGGCCCTAGCCTTTTGGGGGCCCTAAGTGAAAATTTGTTGCCGATAATGTATTTGTAATGTCTCTAGGTGGTTATGTAGCTAACAGTCTGGCCATAATGACTGATGCTCTCCACATGTTAACTGACCTGATTGGGATAGTGGTGTCTCTGCTGGCACTGTGGCTTTCTGCTAAACCACCCACCAACCGATTCACCTTCGGACTGCATCGCCTAGGTACATTACTGTTACTCCTCTCCTCTTGTTCCATAAACAGAACTTTCTAGATGCATCTTAATTTTTGAGATGGAATGTGAGGTCAGCAGTGTTTTGATCTTGTATCATGTTTCACTCCTCAGACTGTAAGGAAAGTGACTTTGTGATTGAGAAGCTCAGAGGTTACTACTGTTTCAGAGCCTCCTGTTTAATAGATGCAGACAGTAAACTGTTAACATATTCCATTCAGCTGTCCAGTATAAACGTGTCGGTACATTATTTGGTCTGTGTCTCTACCCCCCATAGAGGTGGTCTCAGCCGGTATCAGTGTGTTACTCATCTACATCCTAACGGGGGTGTTGTTGAACGAGGCGGTGCAGAGAACTGTCAGTCAGGACTTTGAAATCAACGGAGATGCCATGCTCATCACTGCAGCTGTGGGGGTCGCTGTCAACCTAGTGTGAGTAGCTGAGTACACACCTGCATGCACACACATGCATTGTCTCACACTCGGAGAGAGCAGTCATTATGCACCAGAACACTCATCTCATCTGCCCTGACAGTGGGGAGGAGGAAGGGATTCCTGATTCTAGTTAGACTGAATGAATGATGAAGCTTCCTTGTCTTCAGCCAAGGACAGCAGTGTGTCTGGCTGTAAAAGATCCACAGTCAGTGTATGATGACATGTCATAAACTACTGCAGTCCAAAGGTCTTCTCGTCTCCACTCCACACTACTGGAGCTAAATTACTTTTCTATTGTGTGACTCACTTGGTTAGAGCGTGGCGTGTGTAGAGTGTTGTTGATGATAAGTGTGGTGTGTAGTGTTGATGAGCGTGGCGTGTGTAAAGTGTGTTGATGAGCGTGTAGTGTGATAAGCATGGCGTGTGTAGATAAGCGTGTAGTGTGTACAGTCGTGGCCAAAAGTTGAATGACACAAATATTAATTTTCACAGTCTGCTGCCTCAGTTTGTATGATAGCAATTTGCATATACTCCAGAATGTTATGAGTGATCAGATGAATTGCAAAGTCCCTCTTTGCCATGCAAATGAACTGAATCCCCCAAAAACATTTCAACTGCATTTCAGCTTGCCACAAAAGGACCAGTTGACATGTCAGTGATTCTCTTGTTAACACAGGTGTGAGTGTTGACGAGGACAAGGCTGGAGATCACTCTGTCATGCTGATTGAGTTTGAATAACAGACTGGAAGCTTCAGAAGGAGGGTGGTGCTTGGAATCATTGTTCTTCCTCTGTCAGCCATGGTTACCTGCAAGGAAACACGTGCCGTCATCATTGCTTTGCACAAAAAGGGCTTCACAGGCAAGGATATTGCTGCCAGTAGGATTGCACCTGATTCAACCATTTATCGGCTCAAGAACTTCAAGGAGAGCGGTTCAATTGTTGTGCAGAAGGCTTCAGGCGCCCAAGAAGTCCAGAAAGCACCAGGACCGTCTCCTAAAGTTGATTCAGCTGCGGGATCGGGGCACCACCAGTACAGAGCTTGCTCAGGAATGGCAGCAGGCAGGTGTGAGTGCATCTGCACGCACAGTGAGGCGAAGACTTTTGGAGGATGGCCTGGTGTCAAGAAGGGCAGCAAAGAAACCACTTCTCTCCAGGAAAAACATCAGGGACAGACTGATATTCTGCAAAAGGTACAGGGATTGGACTGCTGAGGACTGGGGTAAAGTCATTTTCTCTGATGAATCCCCTTTCCGATTGTTTGGGGCATCCGGAAAAAAGCTTGTCTGGAGAAGACCAGGTGAGCGCTACCATCAGTCCTGTGTCATGCCAACAGTAAAGCTTCCTGAGACTATTCATGTGTGGGGTTGCTTCTCAGCCAAGGGAGTGGGCTCACTCACAATTTTGCCTAAGAACACAGCCATGAATAAAGAATGGTACCAACACATCCTCCGAGAGCAACTTCTCCCAACCATCCAGGAACAGTTTGGTGACAAACAATGCCTTTTCCAGCATGATGGAGGACCTTGCCATAAGGCAAAAGTGATAACTAAGTGTCTCTGGGAACAAAACATCAATATTTTGGGTCCATGGCCAGGCAACTCCCCAGACCTTAATCCCATTGAACTTGTGGTCAATCCTCAAGAGGTGGGTGGACAAACAAAAACCCACAAATTCTGACAAACTCCAAGCATTGATTATGCAAGAATGGGCTGCCATCAGTGGCCCAGAAGTTAATTGACAGCATGCCAGGACTCTTTGCATCAACTTCATGTAATTGTCAATAAAAGCCTTTGACACATATGAAATGCTTGTAATTATACTTCAGTATTCCATAGTAACATCTGACAAAAATTTCTAAAGACACTGAAGCAGCAAAATTTGTGGAAATTAATATTTGTGTCATTCTCAAGTTTTGGCCACGACTAGTGTGATAAGCGTGGCGTGTTGATGAGCGTGTCGTGTGCTGAATGCAATCAGGCTTTAAGTCTGGCCACAGCACTGTTTCAGTAACATTGAAGGTTTTAAATGTCATCCACTTCTCTTGATAAGAAGTTACATTGTGTGTCTGTCTATTCATTTGTTGAAGGAATTTGACACCGTGGAACATGCTGTTGTGGAGTTACTGGTCATGCTCTAGATAGGTAATTTATAAACCAATCAAATTGTACACAATGTGTAATGGTGGATGGTTGTCCATAGAGTTGTGCTCAGGTGTTCCACAAGGGTCTACCTTTGGGCTCACTGTTCATTTTGTAAATGAACAACATTGGGGATCATATTGAAACAGCGGATGCTCATTTTTATGCAGATGATACTGTGCTTTAGTCAAGTGGTTGTAGTGTATCTTTATCTTTTGAGAATGCCTGAAGAGCATGTAACATCATACAACAGAATCTGTATGATGTTAAAGCTGGTTCTGAATCCGGGTAAAACAAAATGCATGGTATTTTCAAATGCCAGGCATGTTACCAATCATGTCATTGCTACATTGGCTGGACATACTATAGAGCAAGTCAGTGTACAAATATTTGGGAGTGTGGGATGGTGACAAGCTGAGCTTCACTGTTCATGTGGAGAACTTGATAAGGAAGTTCAAGCTGAGAATAGGTTTTTATTAACCGGCATAAGGCTTGTTTTTCTTTGGAGGCCAGAAGGGAACTGGTACGATGTACATTACTGCCGATTTTAGATTTGAGTGGTGTTCTATATATGCAGGCCTCAACCACTACTCTGAGAGCACTTGATTCAGTATATCATGTGGTCCTCAGGTTCCTTACAAATCAAAAACGTCGAACACATTGTGATCTCAACAGTGCTGTTGGCTGGTCGTCATTGACCTTGCGTAGGCTTAAACACTGGTATACACTAATTTATAAGGCCATACTGGGTAAAATGCCACTTTTTTTTAATCATGTCTGTAAATAAATATAAATTACGGTCCCATTCGCTTTTAACAGTACCAAGAATTAGAACCGGTCATGGTAGAAATAGTTTTAGCTACTCAGCTCCGTGGTCCTGAATCTCTCCTAAACATTTGATCTAGTCATGTTGGTGGAGTTTAAACACCTGTTCCATGTAAATATCATAGTGTAATTGTTTAGGACAGCTGTTTTTTAGTCATGATTTTTATTTTTTACATAATATCATTGTACTGTGTGTGTGTGTGTGTGTGTGTGTGTGTGTAGGTTTGTTTTAATGTAGTCTTAGTGCATGTAAGTTGTCTGAAATGTTGTTCCCCCTGCTGCTATTGGACCAGGTCTCTCTTTAAAAGATGTTATCTCAATGAGGAAAAACCTGTATGAATAAAGGTTTTTAAAAAATGTTGCGTGCCTTGTGTAGATGAGCGTGCCGTGTGTAGATGAGCGTGCCGTGTGTAGATGATTTGATAGTGTAGCCTCAATCATGTATAGTAATGATTAAACGTAGTAGTATATAAACGACCACCAGAAGTTAAACTGACATCTCTCTCTCTCTCTCATAATTATTTATATAGTATGGGTTTCCTCCTGAACCAGACCGGTAACGGTCACCAGAAGTTAAACTGACATCTCTCTCTCTCTCTCATAATTATTTATATAGTATGGGTTTCCTCCTGAACCAGACCGGTAACGGTCACCAGAAGTTAAACTGACATCTCTCTCTCTCTCTCTCTCATAATTATTTATATAGTATGGGTTTCCTCCTGAACCAGACCGGTAACGGCCACCAGAAGTTAAACTGACATCTCTCTCTCTCTCTCATAATTATTTATATAGTATGGGTTTCCTCCTGAACCAGACCGGTAACGGTCACCAGAAGTTAAACTGACATCTCTCTCTCTCTCTCTCTCTCTCTCATAATTATTTATATAGTATGGGTTTCCTCCTGAACCAGACCGGTAACGGTCACCAGAAGTTAAACTGACATCTCTCTCTCTCTCTCATAATTATTTATATAGTATGGGTTTCCTCCTGAACCAGACTGGTAACGGTCACCAGAAGTTAACCTGACATCTCTCTCTCTCTCTCTCTCATAATTATTTATATAGTATGGGTTTCCTCCTGAACCAGACCGGTAACGGCCACCAGAAGTTAAACTGACATCTCTCTCTCTCTCATAATTATTTATATAGTATGGGTTTCCTCCTGAACCAGACCGGTAACGGTCACCAGAAGTTAAACTGACATCTCTCTCTCTCTCATAATTATTTATATAGTATGGGTTTCCTCCTGAACCAGACCGGTAACGGTCACCAGAAGTTAAACTGACATCTCTCTCTCTCTCATAATTATTTATATAGTATGGGTTTCCTCCTGAACCAGACCGGTAACGGTCACCAGAAGTTAAACTGACATCTCTCTCTCTCATAATTATTTATATAGTATGGGTTTCCTCCTGAACCAGACCGGTAACGGCCACCAGAAGTTAAACTGACATCTCTCTCTCTCTCTCTCATAATTATTTATATAGTATGGGTTTCCTCCTGAACCAGACCGGTAACGGTCACCAGAAGTTAAACTGACATCTCTCTCTCTCATAATTATTTATATAGTATGGGTTTCCTCCTGAACCAGACCGGTAACGGTCACCAGAAGTTAAACTGACATCTCTCTCTCTCTCTCATAATTATTTATATAGTATGGGTTTCCTCCTGAACCAGACCGGTAACTGTCACCAGAAGTTAAACTGACATCTCTCTCTCTCTCTCATAATTATTTATATAGTATGGGTTTCCTCCTGAACCAGACTGGTAACGGTCACCAGAAGTTAAACTGACATCTCTCTCTCTCTCTCTCATAATTATTTATATAGTATGGGTTTCCTCCTGAACCAGACCGGTAACGGTCACCAGAAGTTAAACTGACATCTCTCTCTCTCTCTCATAATTATTTATATAGGGTTTCCTCCTGAACCAGACCGGTAACGGTCACCAGAAGTTAAACTGACATCTCTCTCTCTCTCTCATAATTATTTATATAGTATGGGTTTCCTCCTGAACCAGACCGGTAACGGTCACCAGAAGTTAAACTGACATCTCTCTCTCTCTCATAATTATTTATATAGTATGGGTTTCCTCCTGAACCAGACCGGTAACGGTCACCAGAAGTTAAACTGACATCTCTCTCTCTCATAATTATTTATATAGTATGGGTTTCCTCCTGAACCAGACCGGTAACGGTCACCAGAAGTTAAACTGACATCTCTCTCTCTCTCATAATTATTTATATAGTATGGGTTTCCTCCTGAACCAGACCGGTAACGGTCACCAGAAGTTAAACTGACATCTCTCTCTCTCTCTCTATATTATTTATATAGTATGGGTTTCCTCCTGAACCAGACTGGTAACGGTCACCAGAAGTTAAACTGACATCTCTCTCTCTCTCATAATTATTTATATAGTATGGGTTTCCTCCTGAACCAGACCGGTAACGGTCACCAGAAGTTAACCTGACATCTCTCTCTCTCATAATTATTTATATAGTATGGGTTTCCTCCTGAACCAGACCGGTAACGGTCACCAGAAGTTAAACTGACATCTCTCTCTCTCTCTCATAATTATTTATATAGTATGGGTTTCCTCCTGAACCAGACCGGTAACGGTCACCAGAAGTTAAACTGACATCTCTCTCTCTCTCATAATTATTTATATAGTATGGGTTTCCTCCTGAACCAGACTGGTAACGGTCACCAGAAGTTAAACTGACATCTCTCTCTCTCTCTCTCATAATTATTTATATAGTATGGGTTTCCTCCTGAACCAGACCGGTAACGGTCACCAGAAGTTAAACTGACATCTCTCTCTCTCTCATAATTATTTATATAGTATGGGTTTCCTCCTGAACCAGACCGGTAACGGTCACCAGAAGTTAAACTGACATCTCTCTCTCTCTCTCTCATAATTATTTATATAGTATGGGTTTCCTCCTGAACCAGACTGGTAACGGTCACCAGAAGTTAAACTGACCTCTCTCTCTCTCTCTCATAATTATTTATATAGTATGGGTTTCCTCCTGAACCAGACTGGTAACGGTCACCAGAAGTTAAACTGACCTCTCTCTCTCTCTCTCATAATTATTTATATAGTATGGGTTTCCTCCTGAACCAGACCGGTAACGGTCACCAGAAGTTAAACTGACATCTCTCTCTCTCTCTCTCTCTCTCATAATTATTTATATAGTATGGGTTTCCTCCTGAACCAGACCGGTAACGGTCACCAGAAGTTAAACTGACCTCTCTCTCTCTCTCTCTCTCATAATTATTTATATAGTATGGGTTTCCTCCTGAACCAGACCGTAACGGTCACCAGAAGTTAAACTTAAACTGACATCTCTCTCTCTCTCTCTCATAATTATTTATATAGTATGGGTTTCCTCCTGAACCAGACCGGTAACGGTCACCAGAAGTTAAACTGACATCTCTCTCTCTCTCTCTCTCATAATTATTTATATAGTATGGGTTTCCTCCTGAACCAGACCGGTAACGGTCACCAGAAGTTAAACTGACATCTCTCTCTCTCTCTCATAATTATTTATATAGTATGGGTTTCCTCCTGAACCAGACCGGTAACGGTCACCAGAAGTTAAACTGACATCTCTCTCTCTCATAATTATTTATATAGTATGGGTTTCCTCCTGAACCAGACTGGTAACGGCCACCAGAAGTTAAACTGACATCTCTCTCTCTCTCATAATTATTTATATAGTATGGGTTTCCTCCTGAACCAGACTGGTAACGGTCACCAGAAGTTAAACTGACATCTCTCTCTCTCATAATTATTTATATAGTATGGGTTTCCTCCTGAACCAGACCGGTAACGGTCACCAGAAGTTAAACTGACATCTCTCTCTCTCTCTCATAATTATTTATATAGTATGGGTTTCCTCCTGAACCAGACTGGTAACGGTCACCAGAAGTTAAACTGACATCTCTCTCTCTCTCTCTCATAATTATTTATATAGTATGGGTTTCCTCCTGAACCAGACCGGTAACGGTCACCAGAAGTTAAACTGACATCTCTCTCTCTCTCTCTCATAATTATTTATATAGTATGGGTTTCCTCCTGAACCAGACCGGTAACGGTCACCAGAAGTTAACCTGACATCTCTCTCTCTCATAATTATTTATATAGTATGGGTTTCCTCCTGAACCAGACCGGTAACGGTCACCAGAAGTTAAACTGACATCTCTCTCTCTCTCTCTCATAATTATTTATATAGTATGGGTTTCCTCCTGAACCAGACCGGTAACGGTCACCAGAAGTTAAACTGACATCTCTCTCTCTCTCTCTCTCTCATAATTATTTATATAGTATGGGTTTCCTCCTGAACCAGACTGGTAACGGTCACCTCCACTCCCACGGGGGTCATGGTCACTCACACGGGGTTCCCCCTCCACCCTCACACGGCCACAGCCACGATGGACCCGCAGCCCAGGGGCCCCAGGGCAGTCTGGCGGTCAGGGCAGCCTTCATCCATGCACTGGGAGACCTGGTCCAGAGTATAGGGGTCCTCATAGCTGCCTACATCGTACGCTTCAAGGTAGGCTACAACGTCTGACCTGGGAGCAGGAACTGTTTAATGTCGAAGGGCTGAATGGGATGGTTTAAGGGCTTGCTTGGTCGGGCCAGGGGTGTGTTCATTAGTCCATGCAATGGAAAACGCACATTTAGTTTCTTATTGCAGGGTTTCCCAAACTCTGTGCTGGGGCCCCCCTTGGGAGCACGTTTTGGTTTTGTACAACTGATTCAAATCATCAAAGCTTGATGAGGAGTTGGTTATTTGAATCAGCTGTGTCGTGCTACGGCAAATTCCTAAAACTGTACCCAGGGGGAGCCCTAGGACAGAGTTTGGGAAACGCTGCCTTATTGGACGGGTCCACATAGAAAGGAACTGTTTGTCTGTTTCCTTCAGTTTGAGCCTAACGACCAAGCTGTTAGATTGACCTGACCATTGCCCCCAGCCAGAGTACAAGCTGGCGGACCCCATCTGTACCTACATCTTCTCTATCCTGGTGCTATTCACAACGATACGCATCATACGAGACACGGGAGTCATCGTCCTCGAGGGTGAGAACACAGCTACACATATTAGTTATATATTAGCCCAGTATTTCCCTCCTCCAGTCCCCCCAACAGCACACGTTGTTGTAGCCCCGGACAAACTCACCTGATTCAACTCATTGAGGGGATGATGATTAGTTGAATCAGGTGTTTGTCTGGAGCTACAACAACTGTGGTGTTGGACTGGAGTTGGGAACCAGTGTATTAACCTATGTGTACTATATGTGCTTTAGATCAGTGGTTCTCAGTCCTGGTCTTGGGGGCATAAAGGGGGGCACATTTTAGTTTATCAAGCTTTTGGTTTGCTAGGACCCTTTGTGTCCCCAGTTCCAGGAATAGGAACCGCTGCTCTAGATCAATCCATAATGTCCTGGAGGGACAGAGAAACTACATATTTTTGCTCTTTGTTAACCAGACAGATCTATCAGAACAGATGCTTATTCTATTCACTTCCTGTCTGAAACTGCCATGAACTCTAACCATGATTATATAGAGCTGCTTTAATATACAGCCCTGCACCTAAACTTTCAATTGTCTAATCTGGAGCTGTAAAAATGTCCCATAGTGTTTAAATAATAGTAGATTGTTCTCATGCTATGAAACTAGCAACTTACAGTACATGGCATCAAGACTCGTTAGAGAGAAACAATGTTAACGTTCTGAGTTTCATGGAATTGAAAGTGTGTGTTGCTGTTAGGGGCACCCAGGCATATGGACGTTCAGCGAATCAGAGAAGACCTTCTGAAGTTGGAGGACGTCCAATCAGTTGACGAGCTCAACGTGTGGGCATTAACCGGCGACAAGACCACTGCCCTCGCACACCTGCGGCTCTGTGAGTGACCTTTGACTTCCTCTCCTTTTGTTAGTTGTGCATGTGACGTGCATTCTGTTGATGGGTTTAGGAACTCTACACTCTGGTTGTATCTCAATTAGTATGTGATTTTTATTTAACTAGGCTAGTCAGTTAAGAATAAATTCTTATTTACAATGATGCTGAGCCAATTGTGCGCCGTCCTATGGGACTCCCAATCACAGCTGGTTGTGATTCAGCCTGGAATTGAGCCAGGGCCTGTAGTGATGCCTCTAGCACTGAGATGCAGTGTCTTAGACCGCTGCGCCACTCGGGAGCCCTGGGGGACTAAAGGGGTGCACATTCTTCACATCCTATGTCCTCGACCCTTCTCAACTGTTGGAGTTCCAAGGTCCTTCCCCCTCGGACCTACTTCTCCAATGGATTTTAACAAGGAGGCATCGAGGATGTGAGGAATCGAGGAAAGATAAATGAAGAGCCAGTGTCCTAACCTATTTCTGTGCATTGTGCTTCTAGCGCCCTCTAGTGCCAGTGCGTGGGAGGACGTGCAGGCCAAGGCCAGACACCTGTTGATCCACACCTACGGCCTGACCAGGTGCACCGTGCAGGTCCAGACGCACAGAAACGGGGCTACACGCACCTGTACACACTGCCGAGAGTCCACCGCATAGCCTGAATTAAAGACAGTCTGAGGAAGTTAAACCAGACTGGTGCCAAAGCGTAGTGAACTGATCTGGTCTATGCCATTGCTAGGATATTCGGACTGACAGTCAGATGCACATTTTATTTTTAAAGGACAACTGATTCCTCCTGGGCTGTTGCAAAGTTTTCTGAAGAGGGGTTGAACAAATCTTAACTTTTCAACAAAAGATCTATAATAATCACCATTAAAGCCTGTAAATGTTTAACATTATTCCTTTTTTTTTTGGTGCTTCTATAATTGAACTGTGTTAATGTGTTTGTTTGAGCACTCTATACTTTCACTGTAGGTGTTCTATTGTTTCCAGTGGGGTGACAACAGGGAATGTGTCTCTGTGGGCTCATCTCAATTCTATTTGTTTGATTCCTTGCATCCTCTCTTCTTGCCGCCTCCTCAAAACACATCGGAGGAGAAGGTCTGGGGGGGAGGAACCTCAGATTCACCGTGTCTGTCATCCTCTCCTCACATGGTCGAACCCCTGGGATCTACTCTGACCTGTTAAGGACCAATCCTAACATGAGATATGCACCTGTATATAAAGTCTGGCACGCCAATGCAAGTTAACTGTGATTATCTGAAGTTATTCTTGGTCTTGTAGCGGAGAGGCCTGTATCTGTGTTTGACTAGGTTGATGTGAGGCTGTGTCTGAAAATGTTACTAGCGGTCCAATCCTTTCTTCCGCTGTCTTTGTTTCCTCAACTCCTCAAAGTTAATTGGCAGAGAGGATCCAAGGTACTACCCTCTGACGACCACGTCCAATGAGCTTTGAGAGGAATTGGGGGGGGACTGTGGAAACTAGTAACGTTTTCAGGCACAGCCAGAGATGAGGCCCAGGCCGTCTCTAAAAGGTTAATCCATACATCTGATTGTATTATTGATCTGATGATCGTGGCCATATTGCCTTCTCCTTTACTGACAGTGTTGAACCAGTAGACAGAGGATGTGTTTTTATGTGAAAAGACTTCTGAATTTCGAGTACTGACCACACTCTTTTTGTTTGTTTTACTTGTTTCTTTAACAGTTAACTTATTCTAGCTGAAATCAGGAAACTGACAATGAAACTGACTTTGAATCATGTTTAATACTGTAGTAGGGAAATGCATGACTACTGCTTCTAGTTAATATCAGACAGTTTTATTTGCTTATCAGATTGATTCTGTCAACATTTCAGAAATGCAGTATTATTTCATAAGCATTGAGGGCTGTGAGATGCCAATATTGATAATATGCATAATTCAGTCATTGTGTGGGTATATAAATACATTTGGCATTGTGTCATCAGGTCTTGGTTGGTTCCTTAAACCACTGTCAGTCTTCCTGTCCAAGCGTATCAACATGTTGGTTGGAACAGACTAAAATGAAATTTTCTTTGACTGCAGATCAGTATATGCATTACCTGCCTTGTGTTGCTCTTGTTGGATTTATTTTATGTTAAAAGGTATTTGGTCGATCACATTGTCAGGTTTGGCTCTACAGCAGCACTTACCAGTGTTTCAGTGATTTGCACATTCATTACTTCAACCTGAACACTTAAGGCTCTGCTCCAATATCCACACTCGTGTACTACTACGCAGAATGAAGTATGGATACGTCCCAAATGGCATACTTTAATTGGTAAACTAATATGAGAACTGAGACTTCTATTCCCTTAAAATCAGGATGCAGTATTGCCTGTTGATCACATTATCAGCTGTTTGTTTAAATGAGGCATGGTTATCAATCTTTTGAGTTACTTTATCACTAGACTGAGACCTGTCTGAGTCTCACTCACACTTCCCTTTACTCAACTGGCAGATACATTGACTGGAAACATGAATGAAGAACCTGTTACATTTAGAAATAAATATCTTCCTTTGAACACTGACCTAAAGAGTTGTGTTTTGTTCTGCTTCTAAAGGGGACTAGAGGTATTCAACTCGGGATGCTGCTGGTGAACTTCCTTGACTTAGACGTGTTGGATAAAATGACTGTCCAACTTCTTAAATCAGCTGTTAGCCAATATACATTGATCAAAAAAAATAAGGGAACACTGAAATAACACATCCTAGATCTGAATGAAATATTCTTATTAAATACTTTTTTCTTTACATAGTTGAATGTGCTGACAACAAAATCACACATTATCAATGGAAATCAAATTTCTCAACCCATGGAGGTCTGGATATGGAGTGACACTCAAAATTAAAGTTGAAAACCACACTACAGGCTGATCCAACTTTGATGTAATGTCCTTAAAACAAGTCAAAATAAGGCTCAGTAGTGTGTGTGGCCTCCACGTGCCTGTATGACCTCCCTACAACGTCTGGGCATGGTCCTGATGAGGTGGCGGATGGTCTCCTGAGGGATCTCCTCCCAGACTTGGACTAAAGCATCCGCCAACTCCTGGACAGTCTGTGGTGCAACGTGGCGTTGGTGGATGGAGTGAGACATGATGTCCCAGATGTGCTCAATTGGATTCAGGTCTGGGGAACGGGCGGGCCAGTCCATAGCATCAATGCCTTCCTCTTTCAGGAACTGCTGACACACTCCAGCCACATGAGGTCTTGCAGTAGGAGGAACCCAGGGCCAACCACACCAGCATATGGTCTCACAAGGGGTCTGAGGATCTCATCTCGGTACCTAATGGTAGTCAGGCTACCTCTGGCGAGCACATGGAGGGCTGTGTGGCCCCCCAAAGAAATGCCACGCCATGACTGACCCACCGCCAAACCGGTCATGCTGGAGGATGTTGCAGGCAGCAGAACGTTCTCCATGGCGTCTCCAGACTGTCACATCTGCTCAGTGTGAACCTGCTTTCATCGGTGAAGAGCACAGGGCGCAAGTGGCGAATTTGCCAATCTTGGTGTTCTCTGGCAAATGCCAAACGTCCTGCACGGTGTTGGGCTGTAAGCACAACCCCATCTGTGGACGTCGGACCCTCATAGTCTGTTTTTGACCGTTTGAGCAGACACATGCACATTTGTGGCCTGCTGGAGGTAATTTTGCAGGGCTCTGGCACTGCTCCTTGCACAAAGGCGGTGGTAGCGGTCCTGCTGCTGGGTTGTTGCCCTCCTCCACGTCTCCTGATGTACTGGCCTGTCTCCTGGTAGCGCCTCCATGCCACATCTGGACAGTTTGATTTCACAGAAGTGTGATTGACTTGGAGTTACATTGTGTTTAAGTGTTCCCTTTATTTTTTTGAGCAAGGTACTTTGAGTTACCTTTTCTAGCTAAAGTAGACTTAAAGTTCACACTTGTGTATTTCTGTGGGGAGGTCAAAACATTTCAATGACTTTGCCTGGCCATGATCCTTTACCCAATAAGACAGAGTGAATCAGGAAGGGGGTCCCTGGGGCACCGGTTTTCCCAGGTTGGGGGTTCCTGACATTGACTCACTGGGCAAGACCATGAACGAGCAGTTTCTGACCTCTGGTCCTCTAGTTACACCAACAGTATATTTTTGTTGTGGTCCTGGATAAGCACACCTGATTCTAATCATCAAGCCCTTAAAGTTGAATCAGGTGTTTTTGTACGGGCTACATTAAGTGTGTGTTGTTGGAGGACTGGAGATCCTGCTTGTGCTGATGTATTACAATCATCTCAATGTACTAATGTAATTAGGCCTACATACCGTCAACTCATCACCATAAACAGCCAACAGACCCCCAAAAAAGGAAAGGAAACAATGACATTTTTATTTTCCAAGTCCGAGGCATCTTCTGATGGGGTGGGTCTATAGTTGGTCATCTGAAGAGGTTTTTGTATGTCTGTAGTTGCTGGGTCGAAAGAGAGGGAGTCATCCTCTGTAAAGACTGGAGGAAGTATCGGTGTTTGATACTAGAAGCTTCCATACTTTCATCCTGGAGGGTCAACAGAGCTGCCTGCAGACAACATTACAGTTAAACCCCGGCAGCTCTCATTCTATGGTACAAACAAACACGTTGCTGAATCTCTCCTATCGTTAAAACATGCCATTTTATAAAAGTGACTGGTGAAGGCAGTGTCTATACTTTAGGTGTACTCTGTACCTCATTGTGAAGGATTAAAGGGACAGGTGTATTGGTGTACTCTGTACCTCATTGTGAAGGTTTAAAGGGACAGGTGTATTGGTGTACTCTGTACCTCATTGTGAAGGTTTAAAGGGACAGGTGTATTGGTGTACTCTGTACCTCATTGTGAAGGTTTAAAGGGACAGGTGTATTGGTGTACTCTGTACCTCATTGTGAAGGTTTAAAGGGACAGGTGTATTGGTGTACTCTGTACCTCATTGTGAAGGTTTAAAGGGACAGGTGTATTGGTGTACTCTGTACCTCATTGTGAAGGTTTAAAGGGACAGGTGTATTGGTGTACTCTGTAGCTCATTGTGAAGGTTTAAAGGGACAGGTATTGGTGTACTCTGTACCTCATTGTGAAGGATTAAAGGGACAGGTGTGTTGGTGTACTCTGTACCTCATTGTGAAGGATTAAAGGGACAGGTCTGTTGGTGTACTCTGTACCTCATTGTGAAGGATTAAAGGGACAGGTGTATTGGTGTACTCTGTACCTCATTGTGAAGGATTAAAGGGACAGGTGTATTGGTGTACTCTGTACCTCATTGTGAAGGTTTAAAGGGACAGGTGTATTGGTGTACTCTGTACCTCATTGTGAAGGATTAAAGGGACAGGTGTATTGATGTACTCTGTACCTCATTGTGAAGGTTTAAAGGGACAGGTACAGTATGTTGTATTTACAGGGGAGGTGTGTTTTGGTACTCTGTACCTCTCTGCACAGGTTCTCCAGGTCTGCTCCAGAGTAAAGGTCAGTGTGTCTAGCCAGCTCCTCCAGACACACATCATCATCCAGAGGCATCTTCTCTGTACACACCTGCAGGATGGACACACGTGCCTGGAGGGGGGAGGAGAAAGAGGGGGTGAGATCAGAGGGATGATCAGTTCAGGTGAAGGTGGTAATAGTTACCTGTCGGTCATGTGAAGTTGGTAATAGATACCTGTAGGTCAGGTGAAGTTGGTAATAGATACCTGTAGGTCAGGTGGTAATAGTTACCTGTAGGTCAGGTGAAGGTGGTAATAGATACCTGTAGGTCAGGTGAAGGTGGTAATAGATACCTGTAGGTCAGGTGAAGTTGGTAATAGATACCTGTAGGTCAGGTGAAGGTGGTAATAGTAGGTCAGGTGAAGGTGGTAATAGATACCTGTAGGTCAGGTGAAGGTGGTAATAGATACCTGTAGGTCAGGTGAAGGTGGTAATAGATACCTGTAGGTCAGGTGAAGGTGGTAATAGATACCTGTAGGTCAGGTGAAGGTGGTAATAGATACCTGTAGGTCAGGTGAAGGTGGTAATAGATACCTGTAGGTCAGGTGAAGGTGGTAATAGATACCTGTAGGTCAGGTGAAGGTGGTAATAGATACCTGTAGGTCAGGTGAAGGTGGTAATAGATACCTGTAGGTCAGGTGAAGGTGGTAATAGATACCTGTAAGTCAGGTGGGGGTACATAGATGATCTGGTCCAGTCTTCCAGGCCTTAGGAGGGCACTGTCCAGAAAGTCTGGTCTGTTAGTGGCCGCTACGATCATCACTTCCTTGTTACACACTTCCTGGTACTCCAACTGACAGGGAGGGCAGACAGGACATCATGTTAACAACGACAGAAGCGATTGTCAGGACGTTTGAAGCGATCAGTTTGAGCAATGTGAAGCTCAGAATCGCTACTCTTTAAGTGATTTGTAATTCAGTGATTCTGAGCAGAATCTACATATAAAGTGTGCTGTTGGTGTGTATGTTTTTTGTGTGATTATATGGTGTATGTTTTGATTGGTGCTCTAGTAGTAGGATGTAATGTCTGACATGTTCCTGTTGCTGGTGGTGCTCCACTCCCTCAGCCTGTAGGGTCTTCCCTGCTCCTCTCCTCTCCAGGGTCCTAAAGCCTACCCCGTCCAGCTCATTCAGCAGCACAGACAGGAGGCGGGTCTGGGCACTCTGAGGGACATGGCCTTCTGACCGGGAGCCAATCAAAGAGTCCACCTCATCCAGGAACAGGATGGAGGGAGCGCAGGCCCGCGCCTGACGAAAGAGCTACATACAGGAACACACCATAAGGTTATTCACGTACACACAATAACATCTACCAAAGTGATTCTATTGATTAAAGCATTCCTCCAAATAACAAAGTTGAACTGCTTCAGAAAATGTCTAACACTGCATGCTAGTACAAGAACAATAGGAACATTCAGTTAAGATGAGGGGCTCTCCAAACCCCTACCTGAGCCAGGGCCTTCTCCGAATCTCCTACATATGGAGAGTAGAGGTCAGCCCCGCTGACTGACAGGAAGGAGCAATGGGAGGAGGTGGCTGCAGCCCTGACCAGGGTGGTCTTAGCACAGCCTGGGGGACCGTACAGCAACACCCCCCTGGGACGGGACAGACCCAGACGCACAAACGCCTCCGGGTAACGCATTGGCCACTCTATACTCTACAAGGAGGGAGCAGAAACAGAGGACAGGAAGTCAGGACAAGTCTCAAATGATACCCTGTTCACCTTACTCTCTAGTGCACTACTTTGTCTGTTGTATCTGTTATTGCCTGCTGCTCTTCAGTGTTGGTCGAATGAATGAATGATAAAGGAATGCTGCTGTTTTCCCGGTATAGTTCCACCAGTACCTGTTGTAGTTTGACTTTGACTTCCTCCAGGCCTCCTATCTGTTCCCAGGAGACGGCTGGGAGGTCTGTCCGTCCCAGACTGCCCCTCAGACAGGATGGACGGACAGTCTTCAGGGCAGACAGGAAGTGTTCCATGGTGATAGTCTGCTCCCCTGAACCCTGACAACATACACAACACACAGCAGGAGTCAATAATGTTAAGACTATCTCAATGACAATAACCTGGATAGAAGTTAGAACAGGTGTGTGTGTGTGTGTGTGTGGATGATCTGGCTCAAAGGACCAATATGAGCTGACTTTACAGTGTGTGTGTGTGTGAATGATCTGGCTCAAAGGACCAATATGAGCTGACTTTACAGTGTGTGTGTGTGTGAATGATCTGGCTCAAAGGACCAATATGAGCTGACTTTACAGTGTGTGTGTGTGAATGATCTGGCTCAAAGGACCAATATGAGCTGACTTTACAGTGTGTGTGTGTGGATGATCTGGCTCAAAGGACCAATATGAGCTGACTTTACAGTGTGTGTGTGTGTGAATGATCTGGCTCAAAGGACCAATATGAGCTGACTTTACAGTGTGTGTGTGTGGATGATCTGGCTCAAAGGACCAATATGAGCTGACTTTACAGTGTGTGTGTGTGAATGATCTGGCTCAAAGGACCAATATGAGCTGACTTTACAGTGTGTGTGTCTATGCTTACCGGTGTGTTGTGTCGTATAGCCAGCATGGCAGCCTCACGGCAGAGAGCACTGAGGTCAGCACCCACATATCCTGTAGTCCTCTGGGCCAGCTCTGCCCAGTCCACACTGACACACACTGGCATGGCCTGGCACAGCACTGACAGGATGGACAACCGCTGCTGTGCTGTGGGGGCACCGATAACCACCTGGACAACAGAGAGAGAGAGAGAGGAAACATTACAGACAGGATGGACAACTACTGCTGTGCTGTGGGGGCACCGATAACCACCTGGACAACAGAGAGAGAGAGAGGAAACATAACAGACAGGATGGACAACTACTGATGTGCTGTGGGGGCACCGATAACCACCTGGACAACAGAGAGAGAGGAAACATTACAGACAGGATGGACAACTACTGCTGTGCTGTGGGGGCACCGATAACCACCTGGACAACAGAGAGAGGAAACATTACATACAGGATGGACAACTACTGCTGTGCTGTGGGGGCACCGATAACCACCTGGACAACAGAGAGAGAGAGAGGAAACATAACAGACAGGATGGACAACTACTGCTGTGCTGTGGGGGCACCGATAACCACCTGGACAACAGAGAGAGAGAGAGGAAACATTACAGACAGGATGGACAACTACTGCTGTGCTGTGGGGGCACCGATAACCACCTGGACAACAGAGAGAGGAAACATAACAGACAGGATGGACAACTACTGCTGTGCTGTGGGGGCACCGATAACCACCTGGACAACAGAGAGAGAGAGAGGAAACATTACAGACAGGATGGACAACTACTGCTGTGCTGTGGGGGCACCGATAACCACCTGGACAACAGAGAGAGAGAGAGGAAACATAACAGACAGGATGGACAACTACTGCTGTGCTGTGGGGGCACCGATAACCACCTGGACAACAGAGAGAGAGGAAATATAACAGACAGGATGGACAACTACTGCTGTGCTGTGGGGGCACCGATAACCACCTGGACAACAGAGAGAGAGAGAGAGGAAACATAACAGACAGGATGGACAACCGCTGCTGTGCTGTGGGGGCACCGATAACCACCTGGACAACAGAGAGAGCGAGAGGAAACATAACAGACAGGATGGACAACTACTGCTGTGCTGTGGGGGCACCGATAACCACCTGGACAACAGAGAGAGAGAGAGAGAGAGAGAGAGAGGAAACATAACAGACAGGATGGACAACTACTGCTGTACTGTGGGGGCACCGATAACCACCTGGACAACAGAGAGAGAGAGAGGAAACATTACAGACAGGATGGACAACTACTGCTGTGCTGTGGGGGCACCGATAACCACCTGGACAACAGAGAGAGAGAGAGGAAACATTACAGACAGGATGGACAACTACTGCTGTGCTGTGGGGGCACCGATAACCACCTGGACAACAGAGAGAGAGAGAGGAAACATTACAGACAGGATGGACAACTACTGCTGTGCTGTGGGGGCACCGATAACCACCTGGACAACAGAGAGAGAGAGAGGAAACATTACAGACAGGATGGACAACTACTGCTGTGCTGTGGGGGCACCGATAACCACCTGGACAACAGAGAGAGAGGAAACATAACAGACAGGATGGACAACTACTGCTGCACCAATGACTGCCTGGAGGCAACAGGCACAGGATAGAATGTTACTGTACAGACCAACACACTCATTACTGTGCCTCCTGTGGAACTTTCTGCTTTGAATTAAGTTTGAATAACAACATTAAGTCACCTCTCTGTCGAACCTCCCGGGCCTCCGTAGCGCCGGGTCCAAGCTGTCCGGCTGATTAGTGGCTCCTACGATGAGGAAGCGATCTGATTGGTCCATGCCGTCCATGAGCGTGAGCAGTTGAGCGACCAGCCGGTTCTCGGGTGCGGAGGATCCAGTCCGTCTGGGACAGAGAGAGTCCAGCTCATCCAGGAACAACATACAAGGCCCTTCCTCTGCCGCTGCCCGCGCCCGACCAAACACCGCCCGCAACCTCTCCTCACTCTCCCCTGGCCGAGACCCTACTACCTGGGGTGTGGAGGAGGCAAGCCAAAGTCCAATTACATTCAGCCAATATGTGTGTGTATTGTGTAACATGGAGCCCACAACCTCTCCTCACTCTCCCCTGGCCGAGACCCTACTACCTGGGGTGTGGAGGAGGCAAGCGAAAGTCCAATTACATTCAGCCAGTATGTGTGTGTATTGTGTAACATGGAGCCCACAACCTCTCCTCACTCTCCCCTGGCCGAGACCCTACTACCTGGGGTGTGGAGGAGGCAAGCCAAAGTCCAATTACATTCAGCCAGTATGTGTGTGTATTGTGTAACATCGAGCCCACAACCTCTCCTCACTCTCCCCTGGCCGAGACCCTACTACCTGGGGTGTGGAGGAGGCAAGCGAAAGTCCAATTACATTCAGCCAGTATGTGTGTGTATTGTGTAACATCGAGCCCACAATCTCTCCTCACTCTCCCCTGGCCGAGACCCTACTACCTGGGGTGTGGAGGAGGCAAGCGAAAGTCCAATTACATTCAGCCAGTATGTGTGTGTATTGTGTAACATGGAGCCCACAACCTCTCCTCACTCTCCCCTAGCCGAGACCCTACTACCTGGGGTGTGGAGGAGGCAAGCCAAAGTCCAATTACATTCAGCCAGTATGTGTGTGTATTGTGTAACATGGAGCCCACAACCTCTCCTCACTCTCCCCTGGCCGAGACCCTACTACCTGGGGTGTGGAGGAGGCAAGCCAAAGTCCAATTACATTCAGCCAGTATGTGTGTGTATTGTGTAACATCGAGCCCACAAGCTAAACAACATATGTAAGAAGGCTGGGTAAATCTAGCTTCAAGTAAGCAAGTATTCAAGTGTGTGTTGTGTAATACTGTGTGTGTATGTGCATGCATATCTATGTGACTGTGTGTGCGTTCATGTTTATATGTGTATATATGTCCTCTTACCTCTGGTCCTCTGACTGTGATCAGGCTGGCCCCCACCTCCCCCACCAGGCAGCGGACCAGCAGGGTCTTTCCGACCCCCGGCGGCCCAGCAAGGAGCACTCCTCTGGGGCAGGAGAGACCCAGGGAGCCCAGGGTAGCAGGGTACTGCAGAGGCAGGTGCAACATCTCTCTCAGAGACGCTGACACCTGGAATCGCAGACAATAAAGACATGATTATAGACACTGAAGAGTCTTTCTCTCCACCTCAATAGTCTACAGTGACTTCCTCCACTCGTCTCCTCTCCTCCAACTGCACTGACTAACTGAAGACTTCAGGAGAAGAGAAAAAAGATTCAAGAGGCATCCTAGAGTCCATATTGCTTTCACCTACTGAGTCACATGTGACAATTGAAAATGACTATTGAGAAGGAGGACAGGAGAAGACGTCACTGTAGATTATTGAGGAGGACAGGAGAAGACGTCACTGTAGATTATTGAGAAGGAGGACAGGAGAAAACGTCACTGTAGATTATTGAGGAGGACAGGAGAAGACGTCACTGTAGATTATTGAGGAGGACAGGAGAAGACGTCACTGTAGATTATTGAGAAGGAGGACAGGAGAAGACGTCACTGTAGATTATTGAGAAGGAGGACAGGAGAAGACGTCACTGTAGATTATTGAGAAGGAGGACAGGAGAAGACGTCACTGTAGATTATTGAGAAGGAGGACAGGAGAAGACATCACTGTACATTATTGAGAAGGAGGACAGGAGAAGACGTCACTGTAGATTATTGAGAAGGAGGACAGGAGAAGATGTCACAGTACATTATTGAGAAGGAGGACAGGAGAAGACGTCACTGTAGATTATTGAGAAGGAGGACAGGAGAAGACGTCACTGTAGATTATTGAGAAGGAGGACAGGAGAAGACGTCACTGTACATTATTGAGGAGGACAGGAGAAGACGTCACTGTAGATTATTGAGAAGCAGCCTCTTCCTGGGTCCTCACCTCTTCCAGTCCTCCCAGGAGGACCTGGGGCTGCTCCTGGAGCTGTCCTCTGTAGTACCGGAGGGTCCTCGTCCCCGTTATTTCCACCCCTGTCTTAGATGTAACCAAACCAGTCACGGTGGACTCTGGGTTCAGGCTCTCGATGACGATCAGTTTAATGTCCGTGTCATAGTCACCCACATCTATCACGTGCTTCTGGTGGACATATGTCCCTTTCAGCATGTCCTTCACTAGTTCATGGATGAAACTGGGAGGGGTGGTTTTCCGGAACTCCACACTCTGAACCACCACTGTTATTCTGATGCCTTTCAGCTTGGGGCAGGAGACTGGGGTGAGACTAGGACTTAGGCCTGGGCTGGGGGGAAGTGGGCTAGAGCTGGGGCTAGGGTTAGGGCTGGGGGTTAGTGGTAGGCTGAGGTGCGTGGGTGTAGCTTTGTTTAAGATAAGATTTGAAGAACAACATTTCATGTCTATCTGTATGAATCCGTCAGCCAGGTCAGGCCTGGGCCAGGCAGTACAGAGACAGGACCCTCCAGACAGAGCCACCAGAACAGGAGAGCCCAGCCCCAACCCCAGGGAGGACATCAGCCCTGGGCCCAGTCTGACCCTCTGGGTTCCCCGGTCTGCTGGGTCCATTGGCAGCACTCTCAGAGACACCTCCTCCATCGCAGTCACAGCTGGAGAGAAGACACAGGCTTGTCTGTGGGAGGAAAAGATTGAGAGGCAGGGATATGGGGTTTATTCATCAAGAACTCTCTCACTGAAATACAGACACTAAATGACAGACACACACAATCACATTTACTTTTCTTGTTTATGAGATACAGATAAGTTATTTTAATCATATATTATTGTTTTTGTTGTAGTTTGTTTTAGTTTTAAAATAATTTTTCAATAATTAATAACGTGACAATATTTTCTGAAATACACATTGCATAATAGAAGGCAGACATTTCAAAGATAAATACTGACATTTGTTGGACAGAGATAATCACCTGAACGTTTCATACATTTAGAAAAATTAGATGACAGACCACTACTGATAAAAAAGTTATGGTTGTAATTTTGCTTGTATACAGTTGTTAATGGCCTTTTTATTTAATGATACTCATTGAGGGCTGTTTTTTTAATCTCTTTTCAAAGTCTTTTCAAATCAAATCAAATGTTATTTGTCACATACACATGGTTAGCAGATGTTAATGCGAGTGTAGTGAAATGCTTGAGCTTCTAGTCCCGACAATGCAGTAATAACCAACGAGTAATCTAACTAACAATTCCAAAACTACTACCTTATTACACACCAGTGTAAGGGGATAAAGAATATGTACATAAAGATATATGAGTGATGGTACAGAGCGGCATAGGAAAGATGCAGTAGATGGTATCAAGTACAGTATATACATATGAGATGAGTATGTAAACAAAGTGGCATAGTTTAAAGTGGCTAGTGATACATGTATTACATAAAGATGCAGTAGATGATATAGAGTACAGTATATACGTATACATATGAGATGAATAATGTAAGGTATGTAAACATTATATTAAGTAGCATTGTTTAAAGTGGCTAGTGATATATTTGACATCAATTCCCATCAATTCCCATTATTAAAGTGGCTGGAGTTGAGTCAGTGTGTTGGCAGCAGCCACTCAATGTTAGTGGTGGCTGTTTAACAGTCTGATGGCCTTGAGATAGAAGCTGTTTTTCAGTCTCTCAGTCCCAGCTTTGATGCACCTGTACTGACCTCGCCTTCTGGATGATAGCAGGGTGAACAGGAAGTGGCTCGGGTGGTTGTTGTCCTTGATGATCTTTATGGCCTTCCTGTGACATCGGGTGGTGTAGGTGTCCTGGAGGGCAGGTAGTTTGCCCCCGGTGATGCGTTGTGCAGATCTCACTACCCTCTGGAGAGCCTTACGGTTGTGGCTGGAGCAGTTGCCGTACCAGGCGGTGATACAGCCCGACAGGATGCTCTCGATTGTGCATCTGTAGAAGTTTGTGAGTGCTTTTGGTGACAAGCCGAATTTCTTCAGCCTCCTGAGGTTGAAGAGGCGCTGCTGCGCCTTCTTCACGATGCGGTCTGTGTGGGTGGACCAATTCAGTTTGTCTGTGATGTGTACGCCGAGGAACTTAATACTTACTACCCTCTCCACTACTGTTCCATCAATGTGGATAGGGGGGTGTTCCCTCTGCTGTTTCCTGAAGTCCACAATCATCTCCTTAGTTTTGTTGACGTTGAGTGTGAGGTTATTTTCCTGACACCACACTCCGAGGGCCCTCACCTCCTCCCTGTAGGCCGTCTCGTCGTTGTTGGTAATCAAGCCTACCACTGTTGTGTCGTCCGCAAACTTGATGATTGAGTTGGAGGCGTGCGTGGCCACGCAGTCGTGGGTGAACAGGAAGTATAGGAGAGGGCTCAGAACGCACCCTTGTGGGGCCCCAGTGTTGAGGATCAGCGGGGTGGAGATGTTGTTACCTACCCTCACCACCTGGGGGCGGCCCCACAAGGGTGCGTTTTGTGGTCCCTTTTCCTGAGGGGAAGAGACAGGCTATTTCTTACCACTTTTTGATGGATGGGTACCTTCATTGGAGCTGGAAGTGTCTGGGGGCAGAGGAGGGTAGCCACTAGGGAGGTGGCCGGAGTACTGGCAAGGTTTGGTGGATCGTCATCATGAGCCTCTATTTGAGTGGACCAGTCTGCTGCAGGACCTGTGTCATCAGGGAGGGAAGTGTCTTGTGATGGCTCTTCCCTGAAGACTCGAAGCTGTCATCGTTCTCCTACTCATTGTGGCTGTTGCTCTCGGGTTTGTGATGTTTCTCCTCTTGACCTCTCGGTTCCCTTGTCCTCCTCTTCCCCACCTCTCTGCTGTTCATCTTGTTTGAGGACGTGCTGTGGGATCTGTGGCTCATCTACTGGCTGTGTTGGTTGTTGCATTTCAGTTTCTGCTACCCTTCCACCGTTCTTTGCTCTGTTGCTGTAGGCTTGTGGACAGTTGAAGTAGGTGTGCCCATCACCATTGCAGGGTGTGCACTTGCTTTCACTCGTGCAGTCTCTGGACTTGTGGCCGAACTCACTGCATCTCCAGGACGTAACAGTCTTGCAATCCTTCACCTGGTGGTCCATGGCATCACAGATATAGCAGCGGGTGGTCTGTCCTGGGTAGAATATTCTGCTGCTGTGTGGCCCCAGCAGGATGTTGTTAGGGATCACGACAGCTTCACCATCAGTTCCTCTTTTGGTCCGGACCTTGTAACCCCTTAGGCCATACCCATATCCCATTGTTGTCTACTGGTTTCGTGGCAGGCTGAAGTAGAGTGCAATAGCGTTGCAGATACAACTCTGTCATGGTCAGAAACTCTTCCTCTACTTCTCGTCCACGTTAAATGGGGACTCCGCTTCCCAATCACTCCATTTCTGCTCATGTGTATTTTCGTTGCGCCGATTTGGGAGGGTTATGTAGGTCTGTAGCAGTGATCGAACTATAGGTTTTCAGCCACATACTCTAGTACTAGGCACCTCTCCTTCCTCAACGAAGCGCAGCCTGACCCAGAGTTGTTTAAGTCGGACTGCAGAGCTCCCAAAATTGGGAGCCATGATGGAACATTTGCTCCGTTGTAAATTGTGAAATCACCTTTACCATCACCAAAACAGTTTAGCAACCCTATCCCAGCCTGATTTCTACTTATGCTGTCTGGTCACGGTTGCTAGTTAGCAACGGCTAGCTAACAACACCATGCAGGTCACACATATAAAGACACAGTAGCTAGTTAGCTATAGCCACTTACCAATATGAGTATTAAACGATCTTCAACCACGTTTGTTTCACTCTTATTTCACTAGACAAATAGTTTGACAGCTAACGTTAGCTAGAAGCTATCATGCTGCATTTCTGTTTACAGCAGCCATGTGTGTCGAACATGAGATGGCCAACAATAAGCATTCCCTCGAACGATTTGTGGGGGTTAGCTGGTAAGGGATTATAATTAAGATATTATTTTACATTGTAGTTTGTTAAAATATTTGCTCGAGAGTTGTTGATAAATAACTTTGAAGTGATGAAACATCTTGGAAGCAGATGCGCGTAAGTTTCTGCCTCTTTAAAATCCCAGTTTTATCACAGTCGCCCAGCTACATAAAGCTATCATTCAAAACATGTCTCACTGGCGTTATCTTGTGTACAACGATATACAAACAACTTCTGTGCAACATTACATTATTGATGGCGATATAGCTTGTGAAAAAAACATGTGATTTTAATTACAGAAAGTCCTTTGAGCATTCTCCATTAATGTCACCAAATCTCGATGAATGTCAGCCTGCAGTGGTATTAATGTGGTTATGAGAGACTCGTATAGTCTCTATAGTCAATGATATATGCATTGTTAACGTTATAGTCAGAACTAGGAAACTCGGAAATGTCTGACTTGCTAACTGGCTGTAGTTGTACACGTGCCGCGCTCAACCAATTAGCAAGTCGGACATGTTCGAGTTTCCTAGTTCCGACTTTCATCTGAACGCGCCAATAAACCTGCGATACCGAAACTTCGTTCCGTGCGCCCGACAAATGAAAAAGTGAAGGTCGTTCCGACCAACCAAATTGCACTACTGTATTTTATAACTGACTAAACGGGAACTGATTTTCGGCTGAGACGAAAACTACCAGAAGGTTAGTGAGAAATCTTTTTGTAGCTACCCTAATAATAAACACTTTTCTCTTACTTTTCTGTTTATTCCTGCAGGAATGAATGGAAGCAACAGTCATGTCATATATGGAAGCAACAGACATGCACAGACAAAATGTTCAGCTACAGGTTGTTGTAATAGAGACTTGTGTCCCAGTTTTCCACCCTGTCTGAGTTGTACTCCAATGGTCCAACAGCAGCAGAGAGTGAGGGAGGGAGTGAGTGTATGAATGAATTAGAGAGAGGCTGTGTGTGTTGTTTGAGTTGCTGCTGCCTTGTGCTCTGCTAACCCACAACATGGCATGTGGATATAATCCCTCTTTCTCTCTGCCCCAGTTTCTGCATGTAGATCTACTGCCTGTCTCCAGCCTCTACCCCAGCCCCACTCTTTCTGTTCCTGTCCCTGTCCCTCCCCAACCCCCTCCCCTGTCCTATGCTCTCACCCAGCAGTCAGGAGTTTTCTTGTCACAACCACACTGTCATATTTCCAGATCTCGCGTAGCTTTGTGTAGTGTGTATACAGCCCTGCGTCCTGTCCTGCACAGCTGAAATGTCACACTGCCATCGCTAGGCCCAGCAGCTGAAGAGAAAGTGTGTGTGTGTTCAGGACTTCCCGGGGGCAGTTAAGATAAGCAAGGCTGGCTGAGGAAGCAGCAAGCAGACGTAGTGTTAGAAGACGTCCTCACCTGCAACACACACACAACTGTTTGTGTCTCTAGGTGTTGTTGACCAGAGGTACAGCTACAGGCCTGTCCCTCAGCAGCACTAGTCATGTCCTCTCTGCTGCGCTGTGTCTCCTGTTGCGGCTCCACTGTCACCTTGCTCCAGCAAGGTGTTCGCCACCACACACCTGGCCGACGGGCCTTCAGGACCTTCCCACAGCTCTGGAACTGTGAGCCTGCTAAAGGTAGGACACAACTACAACTCCTTAACCAACACACAAACTCCTTAACACTGTCTTCTGATAACTGTCTTCTCTGTATTTTTGCCACAGTAGGCAGTCTAGGCCTGGCTGCTTGTTGTTTTATAGCTTCTCCTCTCTATCCTACTAAAGGCATTGGGAAACTAAACAGCAGTTCAGTTAAGGACATTTTCTCCCCTGGCTGGAGGAGTGGAAAAACTCCCACAGAGCAGTGGCGGTTGTGTTTGGAATAGGGGTTGATAGGGAATTTGTTGAAATGGGAAACAATAGGACCGTGAATCAACTTAGCTAACATTTCTATGGGGTGCTAACATGACCGTGGCTAACTCCACTCTCTGTTGCTAACCTGCAAAGAGAACCTGTAAGAGAGGTCAGTTAAAGGTGAAATGTGTATTCTGCTGTTCTGTGGCAGATCTACTTTTTATAAACACTACCCTGTGTTGTCACTGACTGAGGTAGCTGTGCTGGAGTGTATGTTGTGTGTTTGTGGAAGTTTTGTGTGTTACTGGGACATTTAGCGGAGCAGGGTTTGGGTCTGTGTGTGACAGACAGAGCAGGCCTCGTCGTGGTGTGGCTACTGGCTCGCAGCCAACCAGCTGCTAATAATGTTTCTGTGCTGGGGAGGTCACCACACCGTGTAAGGACTGATATGTGAAACCCGACTCTCCACCGGCCCAACTCACTTTCCGCTGCAGAACTACACTGTCTTTTACTCTAACTTACACACACTACGGTAGTAGTCACTACGGCCTAGTACACTACAGCTTGCCGTAGTCCCTGCCTCACTTCCATTCTTCCTTACTCCCTTCCCTGCCTCTTCCACAGTCTCATCTGCAGCCTCTTTTACCCTGAACCTGTCAGTCTCTCCCAGATTCTCACCTTGTCTTGATAACGGCAAACAGCATTGTTTTCTCAACTCATAATTGGTTTTCTCTTCATGCTGTTAATTGTAATGCTATACTCATGTCTTCCACTCATGTATCTGTACAGGTGTGTTTGTGTGTGCGCACTGATTCAGTGTGTGTAAATCACACCCATTGTTTTTCCACAAGGTTTCTTGTATCTTATGTGGTTGTCCTCAAGTGTTTGTTAAAAGGAGGTTGTGTGTGTTGATGCAGGACGGCTGTATAAGGACCTGGTGGTAGGAGTTCCTAAGGAGATCTTTAAGAATGAGCGTCGTGTGGCTGTGTCCCCTGCGGGGGTGGAGCTGCTCGTCAAACAGGGCTTCAACGTCCAGGTGGAGTCTGGAGCAGGAGACCACGCTAAGTTCTCTGACCAAATGTACATAAACGCTGGGGCCTCCATCACAGACACTAACGGGGCCTTCGGATCTGACCTGGTCCTCAAGGTCAGTACTGGGCTATGGAACTCAAACCAAACTCAAACTCAGTGTGGTCAATACTGGGCAGGGAGTTAACTTGAACCCAGGGCTGCAGGGTTACATCTGAGAGGATCGGCCTGATGAAGGCTCTGTGCAGAATCATGGATCTACAGATCATCTTGCATTCCATGAACTACTCATAATGAGATCAAGATTAGTTATCCCACACAGCTCCTAGCTCAGGCAGATCCCCTCGCACGTGCTGTTAGGAAACTAAATGTGTACTGAACTATTGAGGGCCAGATCCTAACTTCAGACATACACATGTTGACATGTAACTTTATTGTAAACCATACTTCACACTTATAGTATGTCAATGTGAGTTTTACATGACATATTGAGTGAGGAATGAGTTTTGCCGTTCCAAAGTATTAGGTATGGGATAACACTGGTAAAGTCTGAGTAAATCGTTGTTGCTGGTTGTTTGAGCTAGTAGAGGAAACAAAATAAACATTTCAATCTCTTAGACATTGTTGCCCCCTGGTAACCTTTGACCCATCTTCTCTCTTGAACTTTCTCTCCAGGTGAGAGCTCCAGTGTTGAACGAGGCTACTGGCAAACATGAGTCAGAGCTGCTGAAGCCTAAATCCACCCTGGTGAGCTTCATCTACCCAGCCCAGAATCCTGATCTCATGGAGAAGCTGGCCCAGAGTCAGACCACAGTGCTGGCCATGGATCAGGTCCCGCGAGTCACCATCGCACAGGGCTACGACGCACTCAGCTCCATGGCTAACATTGCAGGGTAAGGGGAGACATGCACAGAGACCCAGACATGCACACACTCATACGTACACACACAGTAACGCATATGTCTTAGCCTCCAGCTCTGAAACTGGTTCAATGTGTTCATAGAACTGTGTGTGTCCTGCAGGTACAAGGCTGTTGTTCTGGCTGCTAACCACTTTGGCAGATTCTTCACCGGCCAGATCACAGCAGCAGGGAAAGTCCCCCCAGCCAAGGTAAGTCCTTCTATAGCAGTTATATCAACTAGATCAATGTGAATGTACCTGTCAAAACTGAACAACTGTGACATGTCAGAGCATGAACTATATTATAGTGTTTTGACTAACCTGTCACCTGGACTGCAGAGTCTGTGGGATCAATGTAACGTCGCTGTATCTCTGACCACCATCTTGTTAACCCTTCCAGGTCCTGGTCATCGGAGGTGGAGTGGCTGGTTTGGCTGCAGCTGGAGCCGCCAAGTCTATGGGAGCGATCGTCAGAGGCTTTGATACCCGGTGAGTTGCAGTACCAGATGAGTTGTAGTTAGTCTTCGATACCAGGTACAATATTGGTGATGTTCTGTATCCACCCTCAGACCAGCAGCTCTGGAACAGTTTAAGTCGTTTGGGGCGGAGCCTTTGGAGGTGCACATTAAGGAGTCCGGGGATGGTGTTGGAGGTTACGCCAAGGAGATGTCCCCAGAGTTCATTGCAGCTGAGATGGAGTTGTTTGCCAAGCAGTGTAAAGACGTGGACATCCTCATCAGTACTGCTCTCATCCCAGGTGAACATTCATTCATTCAGTATCTCATTCATTCATTCATACATACTCTGTCTGCTTGTTCTCCTCTCTTTGTTTCTCTCCTACGTCTCTCCCTCCTTTCTCTCACCATGAATATCATTCCACTCTTTCTATCCTAATAATTTCCCTTTCTATAATGATCTGTGACCATGCCCTCTGTCTGTAGGGAAGCGAGCTCCCATCCTGATCAAGACAGAGATGGTGGAGTCTATGAAGGATGGCTCTGTGGTGGTGGATCTGGCTGCTGAGGCTGGAGGAAACATTGAGACCACCAAGCCTGGAGAGCTGCACGTACACAAGGTGGGGAGACCAGCTCAGTTCTGGAAGAATAATACTGTCCCTAGAGTGTGTATAGTTGGAGCTTGTGTGTGTGTAACTGAGAGCTGTGTGTGTTTCTCCTCAGGGTGTGACACACATCGGCTTCACGGACCTGCCCAGCCGCATGCCCACCCAGGCCAGCACCCTGTACTCCAACAACGTGCTCAAACTGCTCAAGGCCATCAGGTAAAGAGACGGACGGGTGGGTGGGTGGACAGGGTTTTGGATGGATAGATGGACACTTTATAATACTACTAGACATGGACAGGGACAGTAGTTTTCCCTAGGACCGATCACGTTACCTGACCAGGAAAAACACCTGGCCTATGTTATAGCCCCACAGACCCTGAGTTGTTCCTGGCCAAGTCTAAAAGGATTGGAGTTTGATAAAGGTGGTACAGTATATAAATGTGATATATTAATGTTTGATTTTAATTGTGCTTATCACCATCAGCCCAGACAAAGACTACTTCCACTTTGAGCCCAAAGAAGAGTTTGATCACGGGACACTGGACCACGTCATCAGAGGAACCATGGTCATGCAGGTGGGTAGTATGTGTCTCTGTTGATACTTTATGTAGAATATGTCCATTTTGGGACTCTTTTATTTATTGTTTTGTCTAGTCTTGGTCATTTTGACACATATCATTAAGTCACATTTTTGTCATTTGAATAATGATTTAGTCTAGTTATTGTCAAAATGAATAAAACAGTGGACCATTTTAGTCAACTAAATGTCCTTTCGATTTAGTCCCATTTTAGTCGTCCCATTTCCAGTATCTCATTAACCTTTAGTAAACATAAATCACTGACTTCCATGTGCACAAACACACACAGCCTTGTCCTACCAACATATTTTTCTGCATAAAGTTCTATTGTAGATTATTTTCCCAACAGCTAGATTGTCAGAACACATTACTCTACAGGAGATGATCAATCACAGCCTTTGACATACTGTAGCGTATTGCAATCAAAGTTCTGTCATAGTTAGTTACTACTTAACTAGCATTAACAATCTGTTATTACCTGAACGTATATATTGTGAGGACTCTCTTTCAGATGTCTCTTGAGGTTGGTAGTATTTTTTTCCCCGTCAAATTGTGGGTGCAAATGCTGTCTTCTCCCGTGAAAGAAGGTTGGATTTGGTTTTGTTTCAATGGACACGATAAGTAAAGTGGCTCCAAAGTAGGTGAATCAGTCACACTGAGACTGAAGAAAGCAGGGAGTTTTAAATGTGATATTTCACTCCAAAATCAAAGTTTGGCAGATATTCTCTGTTGAATGAGTTGAAGAGTCCACGTCCCTTCATGCTCAGACTTTCTCTGCCTCCCAAAAGGCATCCTATGGGCCCTGGTCAAAAGTTGCTCCCTATATAGGAAGTAGGGTGCCATTTGGGATGCATGCTGTTATTTCTGAGTGAAGTGTCACCATGACCCATAAGCCACCCTGCTATATTCTCTCAGCTGGAATCCAGCTGGCTGCACATAGTTTACGTGAGAAACAGGAATGCTAGTTATGAAATATCTTTTTTAAATGCAGTTTTCCAGGAATGTCTTGATTTGAAAGTTTTGACATTTTGACAGTGTTTACGGCAGACTAGAGAGGCAGAGAAAGCACGAGGTGTGTCACCTTACCACGTATTAAACAAAGAATTATTCATGCTATTTAAATGTGATTTTTCTCGCTAGCTATGTTCCATCGTTATATCCCAGTGGTTGTTACTCAGGTCCCTTAGGTGACATGAAGAATCCTGTCTTCTAGTTAAGAACCTCAACTTGCACGTGATTGGTCAGTCTCTTATTTTCAACCTTGGTGCCGTAGAAACTCACTTTTTAAAAAGCAAGGTTTCCAATTAAATCCATGACAGGATCCCTCCATTTCTAACTATAACCTTCCATTTAGAATATTCCTCAATTGCTCACGTGTTTCTCAATGTGTGTATTTGTCATGTGGATTTCTAACAACATGTATTTTTCATCTTGTGTATTTTTCCCATTGTGTGTTTCTCACATTGTGTTTGTCACATCTCCAGGAAGGCAAGAGCCTGTTCCCATCCCCCCAACCTAAGACACAACCCCCGGCCGCTCCTGTCAAACAGAAAAGTGTAGCAGAGCTAGCGGCAGAGAAGGCAGCTGTGGTCTCACCTTTCCAGAAGACCTTGACCAACGCTGGTGTCTACACCGCAGGTCAGACACTCACACCGTACACACTTACACACTTACACACACACACACACACACCCTAACTCCCTCCCTCTCTGCTGTCCTCTCCTGTCTCCAGGTCTCTCTACATGTCTGGCGCTGGGCTTGGCGGCGCCCAACTCAGCCTTTACCCAGATGGTCACTACTTTCGGCCTGGCCGGCATCGTGGGGTACCACACGGTGTGGGGCGTCACCTCCGCCCTCCACTCACCCCTCATGTCCGTCACCAATGCCATCTCAGGTCAGAGGTCAGGGCTCAAATAGTGTCACTGCTGGGTCCTATTTATTTGTGCACACCTTAGTAAAATGTATTAAAACGCTTTGCAATGAAAAACGAGCACTTATTAGACAGGCTTTGTCCGTCCCTCCTCGTGTGGGTCAGTTTTCAGCTGTTTGGTGTCTAGTGAATAGGACCCTGGTGTGTCAGCAGGTAATGGTCACCCTGTTCTTCATACTGGGTGTGTCTGTAGTGTAACAAAGCCCTCCGCTTATTTTCTCCCTCTAAGAAACACCTGCAGAAACTGTTACATTATTCCATTTCTTTACTCCTTCAAGCACCTGGACGTTGAACAAGGTGTGTGAACATATTGTCTTCTCTCCCCGTGGCAGGTCTGACTGCTGTGGGTGGTCTGGTCCTGATGGGGGGAGGTCTCCACCCCTCCTCCTTCCCCGAGGGCCTGGCTCTGGCTGCAGCCTTCGTCTCCTCCATCAACATCGCAGGTCTGGCACACACACACACACACATGCGCACACGCACACACACAAGCACGCGCTCACTCACTGTCTCTACCTGTCTCTGTCCTCCCAGGTGGGTTCATGATCACCCAGAGGATGCTGGACATGTTTAAACGTCCTACAGACCCTCCAGAGTACAACTACCTGTACGGTCTACCAATAGGAGTCTTCATAGGAGGTTACGGGGCCTCTGTGGCTGCTGGCTACCACATCGAGCAGGTGACACTGATGTGCTGTTGTTGTTGAAGTGCTGTTCTACAAATGATGTAACTACCTGGGGTTAGGAAGCCAATTGTGTTGTGTAGGTATTTTATGTTGTGTATCACTGTGTGTTCCAGATGATGTACCTGGGGTCTGGTATGTGCTGTGTGGGAGCATTGGCAGGACTGTCTTCACAGGGCACTAGTCGTCTGGGTAATGCCCTGGGCATGATGGGTGTAGCAGGGGGCATCGCTGCCACCCTGGGCTCCCTGAAGCCCTCTCCTGAGCTGCTGGCACAGATGAGTGCCGCCATGGCCACCGGAGGAACCCTGGGTAGGTGGACCTGCCACACCACACAGCCATATACAGATACACACCATCTCAAATCTAATCAACATGTATTGAAAGTGTGTTTAAACATCTAAAAAGACTTTATGATTGAAATGGAAACTTAAAAAGCCCATGGCCACCAGAAGACCCTGGGTAAGTAGGCCCTTCCTCCAAGACCAGGCTTAATCCGTGTCCGGGAAACGGGCCCAAGTCAACTTTTCCAGCAAGATGCCATGTTTCTACCTCTGAGCTTTTCCTTCTGCCATTGGTGATGAGGATTTTGGTCTGGACAACAGAGGCACAGGCAGATATCTGATCTCATACACCATTCCACATTTGTTTAAAAGTGTATAAACCATGATTAAGGTTTTTACATGTTATTGACTTTGCATATTATTTCTGAAGTCTTTGGAAAATGAGTGTGAATTATTGAAACTATGATGGACCATCCATCATGCGATCTAGATTGACAGATATACATGTTCTGATATCTTCATGGTGTCAGAGTACTTTGTGTGTGTGTGTGTACTTTAGTAGTGGTGTGTTATACTGATATGATGTTATTATTCTCTTAGGCCCTGGCAGCTGTCTCTCTCACCACACACACACACACACACCCAGGGCATGTGTGTTTATGCAGTCTGATATTAGTAATATTATCCTTTTAGAGAACTAGTTGTTATTTTATTAGGGTTTTTGACAACACTGTTTAGAGCGTGCCTCCAGACTATTCTGTTAATGCCCAATATGAATACAAAAGTAATTCAGTCCAGATGGTTGCCTTCCCAGCAAATACAGTATGTTGTAGCACTAGGAGTTAGTCCAACTCTATGTGAAGCACTGTGAGACCAGGAGAAAATACTTCCATAGAAAATGTCTTATACATTTGTCCTTCAGAGATTCAGGGCTGTTTTGTTGTTGTTGCTGAATTCCAAATCAACTGCTAGGACCTACAGCCATCGGTACCTGTACAGAACTGAAGGTCTCTAATGTGACGGTGTGTCTGTTTTCCCCCTGTGCCCTACTGCGTGTTTCTAACCCTCTGCTACTCTGCTTCCCCAGGTCTGACCATTGCCAAGCGTATTGAGATCACCGATCTCCCCCAGCTGGTAGCTGCCTTTCACAGCCTGGTGGGTCTGGCTGCAGTGCTGACCTGTGTGGCAGAGTACATGATCGAGTACCCTCACTTGGACGTACACCCTGCAGCCAACATGGTGAAGACTGTGGCCTACCTCGGCACATACATCGGAGGGGTCACCTTCAGCGGGTCACTGGTGGCCTATGGCAAGCTGCAAGGTACTGTAGACCGCCATTAACACACGTGGATGCAGACACACACACACACTCTCTCTCTCTCTGAGCTCTCTCTCTCTCTCTCTGAGCTCTCTGTCCTGTGGTACTGATTGCCTCCTTTGATCTAGCCAAAGCCCAAGATCCCATGGGAAATCCAGGCCAGGATGGTGTGTGTGTGCGTGTGTTTGTGAGTATGGCTGATTATTGCGTGCCTGACAGAGTGGAAGTGCCGGGAGGCTTGTAGGAGTTCTATGTTGGTAAGGTAACAGTTGTTAAAGGAAAAATCCACCTAAAACCACTACAATGTATGGTGTTAAGTAACACATGTGAGAGCAATATTTTTTGTGATCAAATGTTTCATTTTGGTGTTTATAATAAGGTTGGTAGAAACGTAAAAATCTATGTGGAATATGTTGCAGCTCAAGTCGACTACCAAATCCACAATGCAATGCTCTCTATGGGCTGGCTGGCTAGCTAGCAAACTTAACTACACACAATAATACCAAAGACAAGATCAGTATATGAAGTAGCTAGTTGGCTGTAAAATTGCCAAAACAAACTGCACTATCAATTTAAGGAGTCTACAATCTCACCTGTTCAACCTGCAGATCGATGTGCCTCAGAGTGGAGTTTGACATTCGCAACGGCACCATGCAATGCACCCTGGACTGAAGAGGCAGACAAATAGGAGAAATGTGCTAAACCCTCTGTTAAATTCTAAATTTCTCGAAGGTAGGAATATCGCAAAAAATCTGATCATTGAGTCATTTGAGAGAAGACATCCTCCTGTGTTATGACATCAGCCAGTATTGAAATCTGACATGTATGATAGATGTTTTCACCATCTAAAAGTCCTATTCCTATTAACTTCCAGGGTAGTGAGAGAGACTTTATCACAGTGCTACGTCAAACCGGATGGATTTCTGCCTGCTTGAACAGCAGTAACTCAGATACACATGAAAACATTAAATGACCCAGGAAATCGAAATCGGGGTTATTTTTCTAGCCCACGTGAGAAACGGTTGTCTCTCTATTGTGTTTAGAAACCGTCAGTTCTCTATTCCCTCTGTGATCACTGGTAATGAGAGACCGACCGAAGGCAGGAGAGTACCTGCCAGATCTGTGGTCTGTTATCAATATATTACAACGCTCCACATGACCTCCACCCCTCACTCTAATCAATGTGATGTATCAATACAACCCTGCACCATCTCTCCTTCCAGGATTCCCTGCCCCGTTCCCCTCATCTCTGTTCCCAGTTCAGAATGATACATTGTGAGTTCAGAGTTGAGTTCTGGGTGCAGTTTTGTGAACATTGTTCTGTATTCTCTCCTTTCAGGTGTTCTGAACTCCGCCCCGCTGATGTTGCCGGGGCGTCACATGATGAACGCCGGTCTGATGACGGCGTCTGTCGGTGGTATGATTCCCTTCATGCTCAGTGCTGACTACGCTACTGGCATGGGCTGTCTGGTTGGAGTGTCTGGCCTCTCCACCGTCATGGTGAGAACATGGCTAAAGATGTCATGTTTTATACAGACATGGTGAAGCCCACCAATGACCAATAGTGTTATTCAGCTCTAATCAGAATAAGAAAAACTTTGACACTCAACAATGTTGGTGGGACTGACCTTGATAAAGGCTACAACAACAACCACAATCTACAGCAGGGTTAGGCAACAGGCGGCCCGCTGGCCAGAACTGGCTTGAGTGTTAACATTTCTTTTGTGTAGTTTGTTTCAGCTCCAACAAAAATTGTTCCACGGCTTAATCTAGTTGCCTACCCCTGATCTAGAGGAAATAACCCAGTATCATACAGTCACTGTGAGGGGTTTATCTATTGACTACCCAGCAAACCAAAATTGGCTTTGTAAAAGTTCCCAGAACATTCGCTAGCTTGCGGCAAATGTTCTCATAACACAAAACCTGGCCAGTTGGCTCATGATTACACAATGTTTGGATAAAACATTTGCCTGATGTTGCCAGAACATTCCCAGAACATTGATCCTATATTTCGTTGCGGCAGTGTGCTCTAAAAACATTACTGGTGCATTACTACCTTACCTGGAACCCTAATGAGAACGTTTGGGGAATGTTCTGTGGTGGTTGTTACAGGTGTCGTGCACAACCTTTCAGTGAATGTTAGGAATACATTCCAAGGATAATACATTTAAAATGTTTTCTGAAAAATGTTTTTGGGATGTTATCCTAATGTTAGATAAAACACTACCTGGAACATAATGGGAATCTTAGCCAATGTTCTGGGAATGTTCCCGGTTTGCTGGGTATAGTTCCAAGATTTGAGTAACTTTCCAAAGAATCGCAGCTTTTCGAGAAATCGAGGTTGGAAGATAACTGGAATTAAGAGGAAATCCAGGAAACCTCCAACTGGTATTTCTGGAAAACCTTTTGCAACCCTACTAGTGACTGAAGCGTGTCCTGACCGTGATTGTGTTCCTGTAGGGTGTAACCCTGACGATGGCCATCGGGGGCGCTGACATGCCTGTGGTCATCACTGTGCTCAATTCCTACTCTGGTTGGGCGCTGTGTGCCGAGGGATTCCTATTGGACAACAACCTCATGACCATTGTAGGAGCTCTGATTGGCTCGTCTGGTGCTATCCTCTCCTACATAATGTGTGTGGTGAGTACTGCTAAACACTCAGTCGCATTCACTCACACACATACTCTCTCTCAGCCTCTCACTCAGACACTCACCTGCCAGTCAGGTAGCTTTGTCATCTTAGTTTTGCTCTTGCACTTTGAGATTTTGTGGTTTTGGAATTCATCAAAAGATTTGGCGCGCTCCCCATAGAGATATAATATAAATGTTGTATTTAATCCTGGTTACACCCCTCTTTCCAGGCAATGAACCGTTCCCTGCCCAACGTGATCCTGGGAGGGTTCGGTACCAGCTCCACGGCGGGGGGGAAACCCATGGAGATCACAGGCACCCACACAGAGGTCAATGTGGACCAGTCCATCGAACTCATCAAAGAGGCCAACAGCATCATCATCACCCCAGGTACACACATTCTCTCTCTCTCTCTCTCTCACACTCACTCTCACACTCACTCTCACACTCACACTCACACTCACACTCACACACACACACAAATGCAATCAGTTCTGGGTATGGTTCAGAGGTAGTCTTATGGAACACTCCAGTGTTCATCACTGTAGGAGGGTTGTGTGCAGAGTCGTGTATCTATATATCTGTCTGTGTGTTCTGCTCTCCTCCCAGACTGAAATCTGCTACCAGGTCATTTAGTAATGAACCCTGGCATAACATCTGTACTGGAGCCTGGGACAGGGAATGTCCAGTAGAGGGTGCGGTTTGTCTATGTCCCTGTGAAGCGGAGCTAGCTTGTTCGCCAGGCAGACAGACAGACAGGCAGTCAGACCTCAGAGGTAACTGGTAATATAGAAGACTACAGTGGCCCAGGGGTTAGAGGTCAGGGGGATTTGTTCAAAATATAGTTGATTAGTTGTAATCAACATACAGCACTGGCCTCTCAACTCTACCCAGTATCAGAACACACCTCTATCCAGTATGCTGATACCTCAGGACAGTTACACAAGCAGGCGTTAGACAGACACATGGGAGCGGGGGTTCCTCTCGCACGCATGCCCTCTTCTTCACCCCCCCGCCCCATAACACACACAACCCCATAACACTTACAGGCAGGGGAAAGGGGTTTCCTCGCACGCACCACCCCCAGACTGTAGAAATCCTATGATTTAAGACAGAAGGGAGAGCAGAGGGGAGAGATGGAAGAGGGAGGGGGGGGAGTGAGTGAGAATAGAGGGTGAAATGGGGCAAGAGGAGGTGAAAAGGAGGAGAGATAAAGGAAGGGTATTGGGAGAGAGGAGTTGAAAAGGGGGAGAGATAAAGGAAGGGTATTGGGAGAGAGGAGGTGAAAAGGGGGAGAGATTAAGGAAGGGTATTGGGAGAGGGGAGGTGAAAAGGGGGAGAGATAAAGGAAGGGTATTGGGAGAGGGGAGGTGAAAAGGGGGAGAGATAAAGGAAGGGTATTGGGAGAGAGGAGGTGAAAAGGGGGAGAGATAAAGGAAGGGTATTGGGAGAGAGGAGGTGAAAAGGGGGAGAGATAAAGGAAGGGTATTGGGAGAGAGGAGGTGAAAAGGGGGAGAGATAAAGGAAGGGTATTGGGAGAGAGGAGGTGAAAAGGGGGAGAGATAAAGGAAGGGTATTGGGAGAGAGGAGGTGAAAAGGGGGAGAGATAAAGGAAGGGTATTGGGAGAGAGGAGGTGAAAAGGGGGAGAGATAAAGGAAGGGTATTGGGAGAGAGGAGGTGAAAAGGGGGAGAGATAAAGGAAGGGTATTGGGAGAGAGGAGGGGAAAAGGGGGAGAGATAAAGGAAGGGTATTGGGAGAGAGGAGGGGAAAAGGGGGAGAGATAAAGGAAGGGTATTGGGAGAGAGGAGGTGAAAAGGGGGAGAGATAAAGGAAGGGTATTGGGAGAGAGGAGGGGAAAAGGGGGAGAGATAAAGGAAGGGTATTGGGAGAGAGGAGGGGAAAAGGGGGAGAGATAAAGGAAGGGTATTGGGAGAGAGGAGGGGAAAGAGGTACTGCAGCCTTGGTCAGGAGAGGAGAACAGAAGATAACTAATTGTTTCAAACAAACCTTATTCACTTCTGTTTTTAGTCTTCCAAGAATAACTTCTGCATTAAGTTACTTCTATCATTTATCTGGTCATTAAGTTACTTCTATCATTATCTGGTCATTAGTTACCTCTATCATTTATCTGGTCATTAGTTACCTCTATCATTTATCTGGTCATTAAGTTACCTCTATCATTTATCTGGTCATTAGTTACCTCTATCATTTATCTGGTCATTAGTTACCTCTATCATTTATCTGGTCATTAGTTACCTCTATCATTTATCTGGTCATTAGTTACCTCTATCATTTATCTGGTCATTAGTTACCTCTATCATTTATCTGGTCATTAGTTACCTCTATCATTTATCTGGTCATTAGTTACCTCTATCATTTATCTGGTCATTAGTTACCTCTATCATTTATCTGGTCATTAGTTACCTCTATCATTTATCTGGTCATTAGTTACCTCTATCATTTATCTGGTCATTAGTTACCTCTATCATTTATCTGGTCATTAGTTACCTCTATCATTTATCTGGTCATTAGTTACCTCTATCATTTATCTGGTCATTAGTTACCTCTATCATTTATCTGGTCATTAGTTACCTCTATCATTTATCTGGTCATTAGTTACCTCTATCATTTATCTGGTCATTAGTTACCTCTATCATTTATCTGGTCATTAGTTACCTCTATCATTTATCTGGTCATTAGTTACCTCTATCATTTATCTGGTCATTAGTTACCTCTATCATTTATCTGGTCATTAGTTACCTCTATCATTTATCTGGTCATTAGTTACCTCTATCATTTATCTGGTCATTAGTTACCTCTATCATTTATCTGGTCATTAGTTACCTCTATCATTTATCTGGTCATTAGTTACCTCTATCATTTATCTGGTCATTAGTTACCTCTATCATTTATCTGGTCATTAGTTACCTCTATCATTTATCTGGTCATTAGTTACCTCTATCATTTATCTGGTCATTAGTTACCTCTATCATTTATCTGGTCATTAGTTACCTCTATCATTTATCTGGTCATTAGTTACCTCTATCATTTATCTGGTCATTAGTTACCTCTATCATTTATCTGGTCATTAGTTACCTCTATCATTTATCTGGTCATTAGTTACCTCTATCATTTATCTGGTCATTAGTTACCTCTATCATTTATCTGGTCATTAGTTACCTCTATCATTTATCTGGTCATTAGTTACCTCTATCATTTATCTGGTTACCTCTATCATTTATCTGGTCATTAGTTACCTCTATCATTTATCTGGTCATTAGTTACCTCTATCATTTATCTGGTCATTAGTTACCTCTATCATTTATCTGGTCATTAGTTACCTCTATCATTTATCTGGTCATTAGTTACCTCTATCATTTATCTGGTCATTAGTTACCTCTATCATTTATCTGGTCATTAGTTACCTCTATCATTTATCTGGTCATTAGTTACCTCTATCATTTATCTGGTCATTAGTTACCTCTATCATTTATCTGGTCATTAGTTACCTCTATCATTTATCTGGTCATTAGTTACCTCTATCATTTATCTGGTCATTAGTTACCTCTATCATTTATCTGGTCATTAGTTACCTCTATCATTTATCTGGTCATTAGTTACCTCTATCATTTATCTGGTCATTAGTTACCTCTATCATTTATCTGGTCATTAGTTACCTCTATCATTTATCTGGTCATTAGTTACCTCTATCATTTATCTGGTCATTAGTTACCTCTATCATTTATCTGGTCATTAGTTACCTCTATCATTTATCTGGTCATTAGTTACCTCTATCATTTATCTGGTCATTAGTTACCTCTATCATTTATCTGGTCATTAGTTACCTCTATCATTTATCTGGTCATTAGTTACCTCTATCATTTATCTGGTCATTAGTTACCTCTATCATTTATCTGGTCATTAAATGTATAGTTATGACGTGGCCACGAGCAGCACCGCAGATATTAAGATGAGCATGAACCAAGACAATGCAGGGTATATGTGCGTGTGCGTGTGTGTGTGTGTGTGTGCGCTCCTTGCTGCTACAACATGGCCGGGACCAAAACAGCAGAGGTTCAACCTCGCGCTTCAACACTCTTAGTTGTTGTGGAAATCGGCCCAATATTCTGTTTACCAGTGGTGGAAAAAGTACTCAATTGTCATACTTGAGTAAAAGAAAAGATACCTTAATAGAAAATGAAAAAAGTGAGTCACCCAGTAAAATACTACTTGAGTAAGAGTCTAAAAGTATTTGGTTTTAAATATACTTAAGTGACAAAAGTAAATGGAATTTCTAAAATTAACTTAACTATCAAGTAAAAGTATAAACCATTTCTAATGGCTTATATTAAGCAAAGCAGACGGCAGCATTTCTTTGTATTGACGGATAGCCAGGGGCACACTACCACACTCAGACATCGGTTACAAACTAAGTATTTGTGTTTAATGAGTCCACCAGATCAGAGTCAGTAGAGATGACCAGGGAAGTTCTTTTGATCAGTGTGTGAATTGGACCATTTTCCTGTCAAAATGTAAGAAGTACTTTTGGATGTCAGGGAAACTATGGAGTAAAAAGTACATATTTGCTTTAGGAATGTAGTGAAGTAAAAGTTGGCAAAAATATCAATAGTAAAGTACAGATCCCACAAACTACGTAAGTAGTGCTTTTTTGAGTATTTTTACTTAAGTACTTTACACCACTGCTGTTTACTTCGTGCATCGCTGAGTCATACCTTTTAACAGTAACATTTTAACTTTACCTACAGTGACACTGTGATTGTGTAGGTTGGTCTGCTTATAACGTGTGTGTGTGTGTGTGTGTGTGTGTGTGTAGGTTGGGGTCTGTGTGCGGCTAAGGCCCAGTACCCCATTGCTGACATGGTGAAGATGCTGGTAGAGCAGGGCAAGTCTGTCAGGTAGGTCTTCACAATAATATAATTCTCTCTCTCTCTCTCTCTCTCCTCAGTCATCTCTCTTTCTCTCTCCCCTCAGTCATCTCTCTTTCTCTCCACTCTGTTTATTGTTGTTGGGGACCATCAGTCCTCCTGTCACAGTGAGAGAATGATATCTTCCTGTATTAGTCTGACTTCTCTCTCTCCACTCTGTTTATTGTTGTTGGGGACCATCAGTCCTCCTGTCACAATGAGAGAATGATATCTTCCTGTATTAGTCTGACTTCTCTCTCTCCACTCTGTTTATTGTTGTTGGGGACCATCAGTCCTCCTGTCACAGTGAGAGAATGATATCTTCCTGTATTAGTCTGACTTCTCTCTCTCCACTCTGTTTATTGTTGTTGGGGACCATCAGTCCTCCTGTCACAGTGAGAGAATGATATCTTCCTGTATTAGTCTGACTTCTCTCTCTCCACTCTGTTTATTGTTGTTGGGGACCATCAGTCCTCCTGTCACAATGAGAGAATGATATATTCCTGTATTAGTCTGACTTCTCTCTCTCCACTCTGTTTATTGTTGTTGGGGACCATCAGTCCTCCTGTCACAGTGAGAGAATGATATCTTCCTGTATTAGTCTGACTTCTCTCTCTCCACTCTGTTTATTGTTGTTGGGGACCATCAGTCCTCCTGTCACAATGAGAGAATGATATCTTCCTGTATTAGTCTGACTTCTCTCTCTCTACTCTGTTTATTGTTGTTGGGGACCATCAGTCCTCCTGTCACAGTGAGAGAACGATATCTTCCTGTATTAGTCTGACTTTCTCTCTCTCTCTCCTCAGTCATCTCTCTTTCTCTCTCCCCTCAGTCATCTCTCTTTCTCTCTCCACTCTGTTTATTGTTGTTGGGGACCATCAGTCCTCCTGTCACAGTGAGAGAACGATATCTTCCTGTATTAGTCTGACTTCTCTCTCTCCACTCTGTTTATTGTTGTTGGGGACCATCAGTCCTCCTGTCACAGTGAGAGAATGATATCTTCCTGTATTAGTCTGACTTCTCTCTCTCCACTCTGTTTATTGTTGTTGGGGACCATCAGTCCTCCTGTCACAGTGAGAGAATGATATCTTCCTGTATTAGTCTGACTTCTAAAATAACATTCTTTCCATTTAGTTTTTCAATCCCACTGACCGTCTTGAGTTTCCTGGTCAGGAACACTGGCAGGTCACCTTTTAAGTTCAAGGAAGACAAAACACATCTGGGCCTAAAAGCTTTAGAGTGGAAAACATCTTTATTCTCCAAATTCGGAGCGAAGCTGTGACTGACTGAGGAATTGCATAAAGACAACATTAATGTGTGTGTGTGTTTCTAGGTTTGGTATCCACCCTGTGGCAGGTCGTATGCCAGGCCAGCTAAACGTGCTCCTGGCTGAGGCAGGTGTTCCATACGACGTGGTT